>NW_005871048.1:35420127-35424274 GCF_000147115.1 Myotis lucifugus | reverse complement strand
ACCTGACTACCGCCGCCCGCAGGGCGACCCTCAGGGTGAGCTGGGTGAGTATCATTTCTGTTTTGGGAGTACAGGGGAGTGCAATATCTTTTTGCAAGGCTCACCCTCAAGCACAACTAAGAGCCATTGGAGCCCAGAGCCTTGAGGGGCCCCTCTGTGTTCCCTGGGTGTGTGGCTTTTGCCTGAGCCTTTCCCTGAAACAACTAGGCATTCTTTTAGCCACCCTGGAGCCCCCTCCCATGCATTGGACCAAATGGAAATAATAAAGGGTTTTGCAGGACTAAAAAGGTCACTATTACTCTTGCAACAAAATGTATTTATTTACCTGGCAAATTGTAACAATTATGAGTAAAGAGCAAATCACCTAGGAAAACAATAGGAAACAATGGTGCTGCAGAAAGCCTCCTTGAGACATTGTCTCAGAGCATAATGCAGAATGGCCACCCACAAATCTCAGAGGTACAAAACAATGTTTATCTGCCATGACAGGCTAAGTTAGGTTGCAGTAACAAATCATAACCAAGTGTTTTTTATTTCTCCAGAAGTGCTCTGAAATCGGAATCCCTTGCAAGTGGTTCTCAACCTTCCTAATGCCGCGACCCTTTAATACAGTTCCTCATGTTGTGGTGACCCCCAACCATAAAATTATTTTCGTTGCTACTTCATAACTGTAATTTTGCTACTGTTATGAATCGTAATGTAAATATCTGATATGCAGGATGTATTTCCATTGTTCGCGACCCACAGGTTGAGAACCGCTGCCTTAAGGACTCAAAACTGATGGCGCAGCCACAATATCAAGTCTTGCCTATTGCTGTGCCAGAGGGAAAGCAGGGTCCTGGGATGTCTCACAGTGAGGGGGGAGGGATCCACGCCTAGAGATGGCATGGCACTTTCCGTAATTTATATGCTTGAATCAATCACATGACCCTATTCAACCACAAGGGGGCCAGGAAGTACATTGGCATCACATGCCCAAAAGAGAAGAGAAAGAACTGGAAATATTTGGCAAAAAACTCTATTGACTTTCTTGTTAAGAGAACCTGTGTCATGATGTTGAAGCTGCATCATACTTTAGTCCTGGTAATGATTGTACCTTGTTGCCACCTCTAACACAGTATCCAGTATGCTTTTTGGTTATTTCTCTCCTATGTCTCACAGTCATGCAATATATTGTATGCAGAAATTGCAAAAAAAAAAAAATGCAAGGTAAGTGGTTGATTCAACTATGCACTCAGCAACACTTTTTTAGAAGGAATTGTTTCATTTTTCCCTCTTGGATTATAAAGTAATGCTATTGTAAAAATTTTGGAAAATATGGACAACTAAAAAGGGGAGAAATTACCCATAATGTCATCTTCAAAATATAATCCAGTTAATATTATAGTGTATTTCTTCCAAAGTTTTCTATTATTCAAAAAAAAACTAGCTTTCATGGTCAACAAAACTATAACTATTTATTAATGACATTGCTCTGAATACCTGATTTGATTGGTCCTGGAACAGCAGATTTTTAAAAAGATGTTTTAGCCCTTTTTCTCAAAACATGAACATTACACATGGTTATGTAGCACTTAAATACTAATGGTTAATTAACAGTTTCAGGTTACATTTTGTGTGTTATTTTTTTAAATGTATTTTTATTGATTTCAGAGAGGAAAGGAGAGGTAGAGAGATAGAAACATCAGTGATGAGAGAGAACCATTGATTGGCTTCCTCTTGCACACCCCCTACTGGGGATCGAGCTTGCAACCACGGCATGTGCCCTTAGCAGTAATCGAACCCAGGACCCTTTAGTTTGCAGGCTGACGCTCTATCCACTGAGCCAAACCAAGTAGGGCTACATTCTGTGTTTTGTAGCAATGAATCCCTACTTCTAAAATCGCTTGTTAGTATAAGATCAGCCATGGAACAAATGAATAATTGTAATAGTTATTTTCATTTGTTTCTGGTATTTTCTCCACCCAGATTACTTATGAAAAGGGAACAGCTTTGGAAGTTCATATTACTGTGGAATTTAAGCCTCTTAAAATCATCAAGATTCTGGTTACCTTTCAAAATAATAAACTGCTGATTCAAGCAATGATTAATCTAAGAAATAAATTGGCCAGATATATTACAATTGGGATGATCTCTTCAAGTCCAGAAACAATTTGGTTATAAATTGGATCTTTAGAGGTTAAAGATGGTACATAGGATTTTTCAGAAATTACTCAAACTTTTCTGAGGACTCTTTTTGACACTGCATTTGATATGCAGATTTCTTCTTTATTCCACTCGACAAAGGAAATCACAGAAAATTTAACTGGCCCAGAATCTATACAAAGATCTCACAATCTTATATTACAGCAATCTCTCAACTACTTATACTACTAAATAAAAGAATAACAGCAGATTGTGAACTTCAAGGCAAAAATGGATCATGATTTATCCATTTTTATAATCCTTACAACTTGCAACAATGCACTGCACGGAGGAAAACATCCATTAACAAATAAATGTGATAGAAAGTACAATTTCATTTGTATATGAAAGGCGTTTGTTTGGATACCTTGTTTACTTTCCTTATTGTTATTTGATATAAGCCTTTGTTCTCTGGAATATCTCCTTATAATTTCCAGAAGGAAAATTACCGAATTAGGTCATCTGAACATTTCTTAATTTGACAAATAAGTTTCCAAAATCTTTGTCCTAATTTAGATCCCCAACAGGGTATGAGTGCTTATTTCACTCTACCCTCACCAATGGAATTTATTCATATTTTAAACAAACGGACTAATTAGGTCCATGGAAAATATCTCTTTAGTCTTCATTTCATTATTAAGGTGAACATTAGTAAAATTTGTAGTAGGCACTTAAATTTCCTATTTTGTGAATTGAATTCATGAATATACATTTCCCATTACCTATTTAAGGTCTTAGTGTGCTTTATTTCTATTATTTATCCTCACACTGTATAATATACTTTTATCCCAAATATGCACATACACACACACACATATATGTATGTCCCTCTATTAGCCTGTGGTTCCATAAACACAGTGACCTCATTTTATTAATCTGTGAACAACACCTAACACAAAGAAGAGAAAATACAGCCTGTACTTTGCAAAATTATCTTTAATTGTAATAGAATTTTCTGTGATTTCCTTTGTAGGATTAAATGAGATAATAAGCAAAGCATCTAGAACAGTGCCCGTCACATAGATGTTCAATAAATTATTTTGAGCGACTAGTCAGTTTCACGGTTGAACTAAAACCACACGCTTGCATTTCAGAGTTTAGGAAAACCAAGATTAGAGAAAGAAAAATCAACATTAACTATCTTTGAAAGGTAAACTTATAGTTGTAAATTGCAGATTTGGGATATGAACACCAGTTCTCAAATCTCTCATATGATCACATCTGACTGGAATATTTCTCTAAGATATTGTGACTAGTGGAGTTTGTGAGGGACCGGTATGAAAACTGAGCTGGAGAGACCTTGTGGCCATGGTTGGGTTCTTTCCCCTCCAACCTGTAATGATCCCTTGATCCCATACAGAGATGTTCCTTCTTCCCTCGTTTAAATGTATAGGAAACAACAAGCACACGTGTGCATCACATGCATGACAGTTTGTTTTCCGCCCCTCAGATGAGCTGGCTTTTGGTTTTAGGCGGGGAGGCAGCTTCTCGGGGCCAGTGTGAGGAAAGCAGAACTAACGCAGGGAGAGGGGGGGACCGAGCTGCAAAGGAAATGGCCCGTCCGCGGGAGGGCCTAAGCTCGGGGTGGGTTAGGGCATTTTCCTTGCGGCCGGGGAAGCGCGGGGGGCGGGGGGGGGGGGGGGGGTTCCCACAAATCTAAAGTAAAGAAGCTAGGACCTAGCTGCTAGGTTTTGGGGGATAGCAGCGGGATGGAAGCCGGCTTTGGACCCCGCAGGGGGCCGTGCCGGTGCAGGCTGGAACGCTGCTCGGGCTCCAAGGACTCCGGAGCTGGGGCCGAGGAAGCTGCGACTAGGTCAGCCAGGGGAAAAGGGGGCCGGACACTGACGCGGGTCGTTGACCCATCCCGGTTTCAAAGCATCTAATGGGGAACGGAGTCCAGATTTAGGGCCGATCTTCACCTGTCCGCGTCCTCCTTGGCCTCTTACGGGAAGAGGCCTCGGGC
>NW_005871048.1:35340265-35419884 GCF_000147115.1 Myotis lucifugus | reverse complement strand
AGATACTTCTGGGGCCCGGCCTTCGCGGGCTTCTGTTCAGACCCTCCTGGCCTCCCCGGAGGGGGCCGGGTTACCGCAGGAAAGCGCTTACCCAGGGTCTGGGTGTGGGCCCTCTTACTCCGGGACCGAGCCTGGGCCCGGACCGGGTCCTTTTTTGATCCCCCTGAGCGGGCCCGGGAGTCCCGACCCTCCAGCCTCGGGTCCCCCCGATCAAGCGTGGAGGGCCGCAGAGGCCTGGAGGGCAATCTCGGCGGCTCTTGGCCGGCGCCGCCGACCCGGGTCGCCTGGAGCGCTCGGCACTGCGGAGGCAGCGCCCCGGGCCGCTGTCGCTCCGGGGGAGGGGCTGCGCGGCTGCGGGGACCGTGGTTCCCGCGAAGGAAGGACTCGACCCCCGCCTGCGACCCGTCCGCGCCCCGGGTGCTTCCCGCCCCGGTCCGGTCCGTGTTCGCATCACTTTGGACCGGAAGGATGCGGCAGTGTTCCTTCTCCACTCCCCTTCTTTGGTACCTTTGAAAGATGACCTAACTTTTAAACTAGTAATTTATTTGTATTTCCGTGATTGCAAATCATTGTTTTCCAGATTAAGAGTGTTCTTTTTAGACTCTTATGGAAACCAGCCCGTAAATTTGATACGTTGATGTTTTTACTTAACAAAATAGGCAACTTGTTGGTCGACTTAGGTTCCTTCGTTTATTATTTCCAACTCGTCGTTTTTTGAATTGGCAGAAGTTTAATGGTTTGATCTAGAAGTATTATGTAATTTTCCACCCAATTTCTTCCTTTATTTCCTCCCCTCATGTTAAACTATATGCTAATGTCAAAAAGTTCTAAATATAATAATGAATAAGGAAAAAGAATCAATGATGTTCCCATTATTTAAAGGTAATTAACCACAGTTAATGTTTTGACTTCATCTTCGAGCTTTTTTATATTTTTTAAAACTCATCTTTTAAAAAAATATATTTTATTGATTTTTTTCAGAGAGGAAGGGAGAGGGATAGAGAGTTAGAAACATCGATGAGAGAGAAACATGGATCAGCTGCCTCCTGCACACCCCCTACTGGGGATGTGCCCGCAACCAAGGTACATGCCCTTGACTGGAATCGAACCTGGGATCTTTGAGTCCGCAGGCCTATGCTCTATCCACTGAGCCAAACCGGTCAGGGCTCCTGTCCTCTTTTATATTCTCTTCCTAGGTGATCTCTTGCTGCCAATTCCCAATTCTTTATCTCAGACTTCTTTACTGAAGCCGAGATCCTTATATCCAACTGCCTATTGGACATCTCCCCCAGGATGTATTCAAGTTACATGAAATAACAGTCCAAACGTGAACTCATGTTTTCCCTCAGTTCTGCTCCTCTTTGTATTGCCTGTGGTGGTCAGTGGTACTGCACAGTCACCCACAGTGGAAACCTGGCAGTAACCCTAGCATTCTCCCTTGCTTTCACTCTCCAATAGTTCTTGCTCTCTAACCACTTTTATATCTGTCTCCTTTCCATTTGCACTGCACTGTCTAAGGTCAGGTCCTCATCATCTGTTACCTTAACCATTTTAGGAGTCTCCTTACTATGTTTTGTTGATTTTTTTATTTATCTTCCATGTCGCTGCCAATTATTAACATCATGAAGACATTTTTAAGAAACTCTTTTTGTAAACATGGTAAATATTTGTTTGTAAATCTTAGAGTATATAAATGACCCAGTGAGTAAACATATTACCTAAAACAGGTTATCATATATACATATAATAAACTTATTTAGAATAGGGAGTATATCTTATATTTCTTTTGTATCTTCTACTGCCCGTGGTAGATTACTGACACAATATGTACATCTTGGTGGACTGAAATGGGAAGCATGTGCAGCTTAATAACATTTCATGTTAAAAGGTTTCAGTATACAGTATTTGCATTATCAGACCTATGAATTGCTGGGTTATGCTATTATTTTGTAATTATTTTACCTTATTGTATATTTTTAGGCATCAAATAATATAA
This sequence comes from Myotis lucifugus, assembly GCF_000147115.1. Taxonomy (NCBI): domain Eukaryota; kingdom Metazoa; phylum Chordata; class Mammalia; order Chiroptera; family Vespertilionidae; genus Myotis; species Myotis lucifugus. The sequence continues at coordinate 35,417,888 of NW_005871048.1, read as the reverse complement.
TGCTTAGTACATTGTTATATAGATAGAGATACTTTGTGAATAGTATTTATTGAATTGCATAATTTTTTAAAGAAAAATTCCTTGGCTTTTTCTAATGAAAAACTATTTCTAGACCTTTTAGTTCCTGTGCTTTATTTTTTTGTACATTCTATATTCAGAGTTCCCGTACTGCTTTTTACTATTTATTTTTAATGTAATGGTTTTGTTTATCAAAGAGATACCTGTACATAATTTAAAGAGTTAAGTACTATAACAAGACTTATAATGAAAACTAATAGTCCTTTGCATCAGTCCTTCTCTCCCTTGCATCCCATTCTCCAGAAGTGTCCCTTCTCAATCAACATTCCTCATCAGAATCACGAAATACAGAAAATTATTTGAGTAACTATTTTATCAATTCCCCCAAGGATGGTATATAACTAGTTATACTTAAGATGCATGGAAGAGCAGTTAATTTATTACATAAAGTGGATGCCTTAGGGCAGTGGTTCTCAACCTTGGCTGCACATTAGAATCACCTCGGAATCTTTTTAAAATCCTGATTTCTGGGCCTCATCCTCCGGAAATTCTGTTTCTTTGTTACTAATGTTGTGGCCCCATCCCATAATAAAGAAACAGAATTTCCGGAGGATGAGGCCCAGAAATCAGGATTTTTAAAAGATTCCCTGGTGATTCTAATGTGCAGCCAAGGTTGAGAACCACTGCCTTAGGGCATTAAGGCTTAATTCTTTCATTGAATCCTTATTGAGGAAGGCTGCTCCTGAAATAAATTATTCAACTCTTTTTTTACCTCTAATTTTTAAAATAGCATGCGTACTTATACAGCTGTCTCCCCATTCTGCCCCCATCCTACCACAGTTTTAGATATTATGTACCAATTTCTGTTATAGAGTATAGGAGTATAGGTTTGTTATAACTACCTCCACCTATAAACACTGCATTGCATTGCTCCTCCCCTCTTTTCTATAATCATAAATTAGTTATGTTAATTTTTAGTTAAATCATTATTTAGTGTTCACATCATTGTGTAAATATTGTATACAGCTGAGCCTGGTAGTATATTATGATGATACTAGAGGCCCGATGCATGAAATTCGTGCAAGAGTAGGCCTTCCCCCGGCTGCTGGCACCAGCTTCCCTCTGGCACCTGGGACCCGGGCTTCCCTTGAAGCCCTGGCTTCATCCAGAAGGTTGTCCGGAAGGATGTCTGGTCTAATTAGCATATTATGCTTTTATTATTATAGATTTCCTTTTTTATATAATTTTGTTTTTCCTAGAGTTATTAGTTCTTTTAGATATCTTTCCATGTACCTTATAATATATGTTTTACAGCTTTTTAATGTATCTTTCATATCTTTTATTAATCTATTAACAACCCTTCAGATAAGATAGATAAATCTTTTTGTAGATTGAAACACATCAGATAATCTTTGTTTGTTTTTCAATATCTCTCCTGTAATTGTCTGTCACTCTGTCAATCTCTGTGTCAATCGTGATGGGTTGCTCTCCTCTCTAGGCCAGTTGTAGAGCTTTCTTCCCAGAGTGTGTCCTTTTATGATCTGTGAATTCCATTTGTCTTTCTTTGTGTTGGGTAGCCTGTTTCCAGGATTTCAGGTCTTCCACTTCCTTGCTATCTCCCTCATGTCGGTACATCTTCTAGTAGCTTCCTGAGAAAGACTGAATGGGAGGCAAATTTTTAGGATTCTACATGTCTATACATGTTTTTTTATTATACCCTTACACTTGGCTGATAGCTTAGCTGATTATAGAATTCTACGTTGTAATAATTTACTTTTAGAATTTTGGAGACATGGTTCCATTGTTTTCTCGCTTCTAGTTTGCTATCATGAAGTCCACTTCCAAAATGACAGTCAGTCCTTTGTATGTGACCTGTTATTTCTCTCTGGAAGCTTTTATATTTATTCACTAAGTATGTGTTAAGCATTTTTATGTGGCAGGCACTGGTCAAGATACTTTGAATATATGGGCGAACAAAAATACAAGATTCCTACCTTCATGGAGCTTAAATTTGCAGAGGGAGTTATTCTAAATGGTAAACAATAAATGTAATAAATACACTATACAAAATGTTAGAAGGTTGTAAATTAAATAAATGCCTAGAAAAGAGAAAAAGGAAAGCAGGATGGGATGGGGTGGTCAAGAGTGTTGGGGAAAGGAAAGGTGGGGGATGCATATTGCAGTATGATGTGGTGTGATCTTCCCTTAAACCACTCAGGTATTCTGAAATTTCATAATGATGTGGCTTGGTAAGGGTTTTTCATTAATTGTGTTTGGCCCTAATGCACCCTTTCACCTAGGAACCATATCCTTCAGTTCTGGGATATTTTATTTGACACTTTCTTTCTTTCCCCCCTATACTTTCTTTCTGGAGTCCTTGTAATTTGAATATTAGACCTTATTAGATTGGTTCTCTAATTTTCTAATACGTTCTTTTATTCTTCATCCCCTTCTTTTTGTTTTACTTCCTAGAATATTTTCTCAACTTTATTTTCCAATGCTTTGATTTCATTTTTTTAAATGTAGAACCGTTTTAGACTTACAGGATTATTGCACAGATAGTACAGAATTCCCATATACCCCATTCCCAGTTTCTCTGTTATTACAGCTTACATTAATATAGTACATTTGTCATGATTAATGCACCAATGAAGTCCATACATTATTCACATTACCTCAGTTTTTTCCTAATAGACTTTTTCTGTTCCAGGATACCACATTACACCGAGTAGTTTCATCTCCTTAGGCTCCTCATGGTTGTAACAGTTTCTCAGATGTAATTTGGTTTTGATCCTCTTGAGTGTTGAGGATTACTAGTCAGTTAATTTGTAGAATGTCAATTGGGATTTGCCAGATGTTTTTCTCATGACTAGATTGTGGTGATATGTTTTGGGAGGAAGGCAACAGAGATAAAGTGCCATTCTCATCACATCATACTGAGGGTACAGACTATCATTATGACTTGTCACTGTTGATCTTAACCGTGGTCCTCTGGCTTGAGGTAGTGTTTGTCAGGTTTCTCCTGAAAGATGTTTTTTATACTGTACTCTTTAGAAAGTCACTGTGTGCAGCATACACCTGAGTAGCGAGTTATGTTCCACTTCCTTAAGAACAAAGTATCTACATACATTATTTGGAATCTTTCTGCATGGCAAATTTGTCTTGTTCCCTCATTTACTTATTTAATCATTTATTTATCTCATAGATTGTTTTAAAGTTTTGGGTTATAATCCAGTACTATTTTATTTATTTTATTATTCAAATTGTTCCAGCTTTGGCTTTCGGGAGCTCTTTCAGTCGACTCCTGTATCCCTTTGACATACTTCCTACATTTGTGTGTGTGTGCATGTGTGCGTGTGTGCACTCCCGCTCACGTATGTGTGTGTACTTTCTTGGCGTTACAAGATGCTCCATGCTCATCTTGTATATTTCCTGCCCCAGTCTTAGAATCAGCCATTTCTCCGAGGAATCTCGGTTCTTTTTATTGGAGAAACCAAGATCTAGGCACCAACTGTGATTGTTGCCATTGAGAGGTCTTGCTTCTATGCCCTCCCAGATGACAGAGCAATATATGTACATATACTGTATATGTGTATTTGTATATATGTGTATATATATATATATATATACTATCTATATACAAATATCTAGAAATATTTCTATGTGTAATCATCTGTGCCATATTAAGGTAAACATGAGTTTGTTTATACTGATGTCTCAAATTCAAATCCATTACTACATAGATCAGTGATGGCGAACCTATGACACGCGTGTCAGAGGTGACACGCGAACTCAGTTTTTTGGTTGATTTTTCTTTGTTAAATGGCATTTAAATATATAAAATAAATATCAAAAATATAAATCTTTGTTTTACTATGGTTGCAAATATCAAAAAATTTCTATATGTGACATGGCACCAGAGTTAAGTTAGGGTTTTTCAAAATGCTGACACACCGAGCTCAAAAGGTTCGCCATCACTGACATAGATCATTGTAGCTTCCTTTCCTTGGTTATTTATAATCTTTCCCTCTAACAGAGAGAAAACTGGCTCCTACCATCAGCCATCAAATTATTTAATTTGAATTCCAGTATACATGTATGGTGATTTCAGAATTGTTAACCTGTACCCTCATGGGAAACAACTTTATCAACTAAAGTACAATGCTCATGTTCCTTTTGCCTTTAGTATTACATACTCCACTCATTTCCAAAGATAGCACTTTATTTCTCCACTCCAGTGAGCTTGTTTTATACATTTGTAGCACATCTAGATAGATTCTTTTGTCACATTCTGCATTCCATTGGATAAACCCCTGACCTTCTTAATAATTTTTTAAAAATTAGCATGCACTGAGGTTTATTCCTTGTGCTATAAAATTCTATGAGTATTGACAAAGGCTTAATGTCTTGTACTCACTATTACAGTATCATACAGAATAGTTTCACCACCCTGAAACATCCATTTTGCTTTAGCTGTTTAACCCTCCTCTGCCCCAGAACACTGGCAATCACTGATGTTATTACTGTCTCTGTAGTTTTACCTTTTCTAGAATGTCATGCAATTAAAATTGTACAGTATATATATATTTTTTAGACTGGCTTCTTTCACTTAGAAATAAGCTTTTAAGCTTTATGTTTGTCTTTTTGTGGCTTTCATAGCTCATTTATTTATATCACTGAATAATATCCCATTGCATGGTTGTACCATAGTTTATTCACTTACTGACTGGCATCTTTGATGTTTCCAAATTTTAGCAGTTACGGATAGAGCTGCTGTAAACATTCAAGTTCTTGTGTGAATATAAATCTTTAAATCAGTTGGGTAAATACTTAATAGTATGATTGCTGGATCATATAGTAAGACTTTGTTTAGTTTTGTAAGAGACTGCCAAACTGTCTTCCAAAGTGGCTGTACCATTTTGCCTTCCCACCAGCAATAAATGGGAGTTCCTACTGCTCAGTATCCTTGCAGCATTTGGTTTTGTCAGATTTTTGGATTTTAGCCATTGTAATAGATTTGAAATGGTATCTCAATGTTTTAGTCTGCAGTTCCCTAAAGAAAATTGATGTTGAGCATTTTTTAAAAAAATATATTTTATTGATTTTTTACAGAGAGGAAGGGAGAGGTACAGAGAGTTAGAAACATCGATGAGAGAGAAACATCGATCAGCTGCCTCCTGCACACCCCCCGCTGGGGATGCGCCCGCAACCAAGGTACATACCCTTGCCCGGAATCGAACCCGGGACCCTTGAGTCCACAGGCTGATGCTCCATCCACTGAGCCAAACCGGTCAGGGCTGAGCATTTTTTATATGTTTATTTTCCATCTGTATGTGTTCTTTTGTGCTGAGGTGTTTGTTCGGAACTTTTACTCATTTCTTAGTATGTATTGAAATCCTCTCTAATTCAGTAAGAAAAAAAGAAATAAAAGGTACACTTTTTGGAAAGGAACAAATAAAACTGCCTCTATTTGTAATAATATGATTTTTTCTTTAAATATATTTTTATTGATTTCAGAGATGAAGGGAGAGGGAGAGATGGAAACATCAATGATGAGAGAATCATTGATTGGCTGTCTCCTGCATGCTCCCCACTGGGGATCAAGCCTGCAACCAGGCATGTGCCCTGACTGGGAGCTGAACCGTGACCTCCTGGTTCATAGGTCGATGCTTAACCACTGAGCAACACCAGCCAAGCTGGTTTGTCTGTATTTATTGATGGTGAAATTGACCACTGGATTCAGATATGTTGGACTGATCCCACCATTATACTTACCCTCCAAACTTTCATCTAAATTTCACCCATTGATAGCCATTGCCTAATCCATTTATAGTATTAGGGTCTGTGAGAAGATGATTTTAATATCCTTCTTTATTTATTAACTGATATTCTTTTTTTTTAAATATATATTTTATTGATTTTTTACAGAGAGGAAAAGAGAGGGATAGAGAGCCAGAAACATTGATGAGAGAGAAACATCGATCAGTCGCCTCCTGCACACCTCCCACTGGGGATGTGCCTGCAACCAAGGTACTTGCCCTTGACTGGAATCGAACCTGGGACCCCTCAGTCCGTAGGCCGACGCTCTATCCACTGAGCCAAACCAGTCAGGGCAACTGGCATTCTTATCTAAAGGACTTTCCCTCAGCAACTATTTTGTTATGGTAAAGCATGTTTTGTAAATAAAGGTTAGGATAAATTCTTGGCTCTTTTCCTTTAATGTATCAATTTCAGAGTTAATGGGTTAGTGCCCTAGCAACCCTCCAATGGGTGGGGGTTTGTTTTGTTTATGTTTTAAGCATCATTATGGTCTCTTGGTTTTTATCTATTTGATTTATGTTCATTCCTTGGCAGTCTTCATTCATTTGATGTCCAGTTGTCCCATTTAAGCCAGTGGGAGCCCTTCAACTTGTTTCCTTGTCCTTTTGATATTATCACATTAGTCATTGATAAGATTCCTTTAGGGTCCTCAGGCTCATTTAATGGAGTTTCTGACACAGATTAATGGTTCATCTTTATTCATAAAACTAACTTTTACTTTTCTTGTTCCTCTCTCTTGAATGCTTGTTTTCTGTTTCTTTAATTTCTGCTCTAAGCTTATAAATTTTTAATCTTCTTTTCTAGTATAAGCATTTAAGGCCCTAGGTATCTATTGAAGTTCCACTTTTGCTGACTGTCACAAGTTTTTATATGCAGTATTTTATCTGGATGTAGTATATTTATATTATTTAATCTATGGTACTTATAACTATTTTTAGCTTTCAATTATGAATTTTTCTTTGATTCATGAGTTATTTATATAAGTGTTTCAAAATTTACAATAGTTAATGTTTGCATATTATGTTGTTAGAGTTGGTTTTCATGTCTTTTTTTTTTTTGTATATATAGAGGCAAATTCTCCAACTAAATTATAGATGCCTCAAAGCAATACTCTCAAATTTTATTTGTGTCTATATCCTGACTATGTTTTTTGACATACAGTAGATGGCATAATACTTATATGTTAGAGAATTAAAGGAACTATCATACTTTTTGTTTTCTAGGTATACAAGAATTAAATTCTGAATAAGTCTACAAGTAGGATGGACAGTTATTTTAAAGCAGCAGTCAGTGACTTGGACAAACTCCTTGATGATTTTGAACAGAATCCAGGTTTGTTGGTTTTTCATTTTTGTCACTAATGAAATTTTAAAATATCTTTAATTCTGTTATATCAGATATAGAGTACTCTTAGCAAAATTTGGTTTCGATTTTGGTCACATGATTATCTTCTACAAAAGATTCACTTATTTCATTATAACATATTAGTTTATTCTTATACTGAATGGAACAAATAGCTAGAAATAAAAGTAAGGTAACTAAAAGTTTCTCTCCAGGTACAAATTTAGCTAAAAAAGAAGGATCTTTAAATCCAACATATGAACCAGCTAAAAGTAACTTGAAAGCTCTACATAAGTTTGTATTTCATTACTATGAGAGATGGTATTTTCCACATCTTAGAATGAAGACTAGGAACCTGGAAGATGGAACAAAGAAGGTAGATTGTTTTTGCAGTTATTCCTTAGATTGATTTTTATATTTTAACTGAGTTATTTTGAATGAATTTCTATCACTTTATGATATTGACAGTCAAAAGTAAAAACCCCAAGTACTTTAAATTCAAATAAAAATAATTTTGGATGTTATTACTATTTTGCATGAGAGTACTCTATCTCTAAAAAAAGTTGTTAGTTTGGAAGTCTTTGAAACATGACATCTTTGTAATAATTTTTATTTGGGTCTCTTGAATAACACTGTATCTTTATTTTAATTAGATGAACAAGATTATCTCCAGGATGCACAAAATGCATATGATTCTAACCACTGTTCAGTTTCTTCAGAGTTGGCTTCCTCACAGTTAACTTCACTGTTACCAAAGGATCAGAAATGCATTAATTGTTGTGTCTCATCAGAAACATGCTATGAAACAAATCAGATTTCACTGAACGAAAAAACAGATGAGGGACTAACTTCTATACAAAATGAGAAAAACGTCACAGGACTTGATCTCCTTTCTTCTGTGGATGGTGGTGGCACTTCAGATGAAATCCAGCCTTTATATATGGGACGATGTAGTAAACCTGTCTGTGATCTGATAAGTGACATGGGTAACTTAGTTCATGTAACTAATAATGAAGAATATATTAAAAAATTATTGCCAGATGATTTTAAGGCTGGTGCAGATTCTTTGATTGGATTGGATTTATCATCAATGTCAGAAACTCTTTGTGTTTCATCAACAGACCATGGTAATAATGCTGTCAGAGAAGAACAAAATTATGTCAACTCTGAATTACAAAATAGAGAAATCAGTGGAACTAACGAATTGAATATTAACATAGATACAACTCTTTCAGATTCATGTAATTATAGTGGAAAAGAAAATTTAAAGGATATAAAGATCTCTAATCAGTTAGAACCAGTTGATGATTTGAACATGCCATCTGCCTTGACTCAACAAAGTTCCAAAACGTTTGATGCCAAAGACAACCTACAACACAAGAACCAGCCATGTGAATTAGTAAAAGCGGATGGCTGTGTGGTAGAAGAGGAGGTACATGTGGCGGTCATAGCTCCCACAGAATGTTTAAAAGAAAGAGGTAGCCTAAATGCTTTGCCTTGCAGTCTTCCAAAAAATGACAGTTTTTCCTTAAATGATTCAAATTCAAGAGATGAAAATTTCAAATTACCTGACTTCTTTCAAGAAGATAGGACTGCTATATTTATAAAACAATCTGCAAAAGAAGACTCAAAATTAGATCTTAAAGATAATACAGATGTAATCCAAGATTCTTCTTCAACTTTACATGTTTCAAGTGAAGATATATATTCCTCATTGTCCAGTCTTCCAGTTCCTGGGTCTTTGTGTGGATCATTGATTGAAAGTAAAACACATGGTGATTGTTTACATCAGGATGAGCATAAAGATAATATACAAGAAGCAGTGGCTGCGCGTGAAGAAATAGAGAAGAGTGTTATTCTGGGTGGGGAACCATTGAAGGAGACTGATCTTTTGAAACAAGAAAAATGTGAAAACATACTTCCTCAGCCATTAATTGAAAAGGTAGGAGATGGAAAGGCAGATCCTGACCAGAAGGAAATCAGAGTTGACTCTTTGGATTACTCTGATAACACCAGTTCTTCTACAGCAGCAGAATCTCAAATGGAGCTTTTGGGTGCGAATGCCCCAGATTCTTCCAATCATTGTGAAGGTCTCACTTTTTTAAGCAATGATATTGATGGACAAGACTTAGGTTACTTTAATATTGATGAAGGCATAAAAAGTGGCACACTAGTTAGTGATGCTGAACTTGATGCCTTTCTAACCAAACAGTATCTTCAGACAAGTAACATAAAGCCGTTTGAAGAAACTGTAAATGACTCAAAATCTCAAATGAATGAGATAGATTTGAAAAGCCTAGATGATGGAAATGACAATAATACATATTTCAATGCTGAAGCAGGAGCTACTGGGGAAAGTCCTGGTGAAACAGTTGATAAACAAAATACAGCAGAAATTGGTAGCCTTTCTTTAGGGGAAAAAAGTACAATTCCCATTGAACAAGGGTTAGTTAGCAGTAAATCTGAGAGTACTAGTGAATTGTCAGTCTCTGATTTTAACAGTCAATCTGTTTATGTTGGAGGGGCCAGACCTAAGCAGTTTAGTGTTCCATCAAGAACAAGGAGTTCAAAAGAACCAAATAAGCCAGATGTTCCAACTGTGCCTGAAAGTGAACCCAGCCTAACCATTGCTCCAACAACTTGTACTACAAATTCTATAGCTGATCCTCAGGTTAGTTTTAACTCTAATTACATTGATATAGAAAGTAATTTTGAAAGTGGATCCAGTCTTGTAACTGCAAATGAAGAATCTCTACCTGTAAACACTTGCAAAGAAGGCTTGGTTTTGGGCCAGAAACAGCCTACTTGGGTTCCTGATTCAGAAGCTCCAAACTGTATGAACTGCCAAGTCAAATTTACCTTTACAAAACGGCGGCACCACTGCCGAGCATGTGGGAAGGTAAGTTATACAAAATTTTTAAGTCTTATTCTTTTGAGACATTTTAAATGAAATTCTGTGTGACAGAAAAGCTCATTAATAGATTATTAAAAACTTCAATTAATTTAAAATCATTGTTTTTCACCTTCATGGAAATATAGAAAGCATTATCATTTTATAGATTGTTTGAGAGTTGAATAAACGTCAAATCATCATGAGTATTACATAATGGAAATGAGGAACACTATTTACTAATTTTTGTGAAATCTAAGAATACTTGTCTTTATCTATCTAACATTAACACATCAGATACTCTCAATTCAGCCAGATCTCCATTTATCCTTGAATACTTAATTTCAGAACTACTCTGTAGCTAGTGTTGTGGTCAGGTAAACACTAAAAAAAGATAGGCTTACACAAGGTTCAGAACAGTGACGCTGACCTCATTTGTGTTGTGGCTGCCATAATTATCTGTAAACTCCTGAGAGTTGGCTATAGAAGTAACATTGCTTTAAAAAAAAACACAACAAAAAAACCCCCAGATGAGTACATGCTTAGAGAGAGAGGGAGAGAGAGAAACATTAATCGGTTGCCTCCTGCATGTGACCTGAGGGGGCACTGAACTCACTACGTAGGCATATGCCCTGACCAGGAATCGAGCCAGAGACCTTCTGTTGTACAGGATGACGCCCCAACCAACTGAGCCATGCTGGCCAGGGCTAGATAAAAGTATTTTAATAACTATCTGTGAATATAGTGATCCAAAAAATTATATAATAAAAAAATGGTTTTTGGTTAATTAGATTTTGGGCCTCCCCTCCCCCTACCTCCAATAGGTATAAGTATGTGTGAAATAGAACCAAATTTGATATTTTATTCTTTATAGGTATTTTGTGGTGTCTGTTGTAATAGGAAGTGTAAACTGCAGTATCTAGAAAAGGAAGCAAGAGTCTGTGTGGTCTGCTATGAAACCATTAGTAAAGGTGAGTAGTAACCTGACATTTTCTCTAAGTAATTGAATATGTCTTAATAACAATTGGATTGTGACAAAGATAAACTTCTTTATTTTCTTAAGGCGAGGACCTAGTGTTGACTTATCTGGCTTAGGTGGGACATCCCAAGGCTTGGTTTCTCTTCTTTTTGTTCCACTGTCACACTTAATGCTACCAGTTTGGAAAGGAAGCATTCAATTTCTGGAGTGGCATTTCATTAACTTTTAACAGGTACCAAGTCCCTAAGTGCTGCATTTCATCTGCCTATTGTTTTTGCCATCATCATTTTCGTCATTATCATCTTAATCTAAACATTTATCGAATACCTACTAATAAATGGTATTTAATCTTATATATTAATAGCACCAGGCAAGATAATAGTTCTTACCCTTTAGAAAACTACAACCTAAAATGGGAATAAAAAATAAGATAGTGATATCTATCTTATAGATAAATTTATAGGACTGCCACACTATTTGTATATTTTTGTCTCATATTTTTTTCCCTTTTCAATTTTAGAATTTTGTTTTTATGTGTTTCCTACTGTTTCTCTGGCTCCCTAGCTAACTACCATTATGAGCAATAATCTTTGTGGTCTTGAATTCTCACAGTTGTGTGTGTGTGTGTTGTGTGTTTTGTGTTTTTTTCCTCAAATACACATTTGTTCTTTTGAGTACTTCTTGGCATTTTCTAAAATTTGTTGACAATTTAATTCCCAGCAAATATTACTTGGGACTTTTTAAAGACCAAGCCTGTGTACTAGCTCAGGCAGTGCTTCCTGTTAGCCAGGAGAGTAAATACCTGATAATAATTTGTTTTTCTCTTTTGAATGAAGATAAATTTTTTCAGCAGTTCTCCAAAAAGCTTTGATGTGAGTCTGTTAGCTTGAGGTAAGCTGCTTTACTCCCTGCTGTTGACATGTGTTCTAGAAGATAATAGAGTATAAATCTTTTTATATTTCTATATTATCACCATTGTTTGTGAGGAGGTTAGCTTAAGTGCTTATAGTTCTGTTTTTTCTTACACTGCTTCAATAGCCTAGAAGACAACTGCTCCTGCTGTTAGCCATGAAGATTTGAAACATTTGAGTAGATAGGTCAGATTCTTAGGTGGACATTAATACATATTCTGACTGTAAGAATCCAGAAGGGGAGAAGATCAGGAGTCATTAAAGACTCTCAGTAGGGTATTGAGCTCAAACATTGGTTTAGCAAAGAAATTCTTTTGAAAACCATTTGTTTATTTAGCTATCTTTTATTTATTCTGTTTTGATATCATATAGCATGTAATTTTATTTATGGTTCTCTTTAGCATTACTTTATACACCACAAGAAAACATAATAATTTGTTTTCATCACCTTTAGCATTGAAAATGGTAGAAATGATCATTTAAGATAATGTTATTAAATAAGAGGAGAAAGATGGCTCAAAGGTTGTGAGACACATTTCATGAAGTATTAGAAGAAAAAATAATTTGAATAGAGAGATGGACATTGAGGAAGTTGTGCTGAGACTGTAAGTTTCAAGACAGCCTGGGTGCAAGTGCCATTAGGTTGATTTAGGGCAAGATGGAAATTCCTTTGAAACCCAGAGTAAGATGTTCGGATTTCAGTTGGTTAGTGGAAGCCATTTCATAAGAATGCTATCATTTACTGTCACTTAAGGAAGGCACTTTTAGTAGTGGCAGCATGTATAGCAGGTCAGTTTGGAGATATGCTGAAGGGAGAGCTACCAGTTCTGTTCTGTGTTACTCGGATGAAAAATCATTCAGCAATGTTCAGGTACCATTCTGTATTCTGGAGCACTGGCTGAGAACAAATAGACTCCTTGTTCACATGGAGCTTACAAATTTGGGAAAAGTGGACGGACAGTAGGCAAAGAGAATAGCAGATGATGATAAAATCCTAAATGAAAATAAAAGAGTGTAAGAGGGGTAGATAGTAACAGATTGGAGGCAAAAGTCTGTATTTTTTTATAAAGTGGTCAGAGTAATGATAATGACATATGAGCAGAGACTTGAAGGAAGAGAATGAAGCTATGTGAATATGGGAAGAACATTCTAAGCAGAGAGAACAATAAGAGCAAAGGCCCTACGCTAGGAGAGTGCTTCTTGATTTGTTGAAAAACAAGGAGGCGTAGGTGGCTGGATCATAATGAGCAAGTGGAATTGTAGTGAGAAATGAGGTCAGACAGTAACTGAAGGCAGAGGAGGTCGGGATGTAGGCTGTGTAGGGTCTTATGAGCCATTGTAAAACTTAAATTGTTCACTCCAAGAGTTGGGAAATCATTAAAGGATTTTAAACAGAGTAATGATATATGATTTATGTCTTAAAAGAATCACTCTGTACTATGTTAGAAATAGACTCTAAGGGTAAAAGGCAAAAATAGTCATATTAAATAACAATAATTTTCTTTAATAGATATCAAACATAAGCTAAGTATAATGTTAAAATAACTAATTGGTAGCTTATACTGAAGTGGAGTGCTGCCAACCAAAGTAAGGACATGATCTTTGTCAAGTGCCACTTCTTTTTCTTGCTAAGCCAATGATTTCTTACTCCTTACAACTTGAAAAATAGAATATTTATCATATTTACTTTGAAATTTTAAAAAATCTGAGATTTTAATGTTATTTTCTCCCCGTTATAGCTCAGGCATTTGAAAGGATGATGAGCCCAACTGGTTCTAATCTTAAATCTAATCATTCTGATGAATGTGCCACCATCCAGCCTCTGCAGGAGACCCAGACATCCAGTGTACCTTCTTCACCTACAACCTTACCAATCTCAGCCCTTAAACAGCCAAGTGTTGAAGGTAACTAGAAGAAAATCCTGTGTCTTAGACTACAGATAAATTATTAAAATAGAAAATTTCTAGTGTTGACAAGGTCTAGTGAGGAAAAGAAGCCAGACTAGATATCAGAAGGAATTTAATACAGGAAACTGGTTATACATCTATATTAAAGGCTGGAAGAGCAAAAAGGCTATGCTCAAGTGACTCAGGGATTAGAAACAGCAGGAAGCAATCACCAACGCTAGGGCAGGGGGGACAAAAAGTGAGAAGCAATATTACTTGAGTACAGTACAGAAGTACCAGGAAGTACTTGGTTCTCAGACCTGGGATTTAGGGGTTGGGGTACCATGTGGTTGGTCCTGTGACCTCTGGGGGAACACCAACAGGCAAATGGTAGAACCATCAAGGAGACTAATAAGGTTCGTGCTCAGATGACTGAAGGAGTGTTCTGGGGTTGATGTAAAGGAGTACTGAAAATCATGGAGCATGCAGCTATATCTGGGGGTGCTGCTACTTCAAGAATCTTGGCAGGAACTCAAACAAAAGAATTCCTTCTCATCTTCTAATCTACCTGTGCCTACCATTGGTGGAACCTAACTAGGCCCAACTAGCAAGAGGGTCTAGGAATTGCACTTTGCAGACTTCCAGCGTGGCATCAAAGAGCTTGGTGGAAAAGGTAGGCTTGAGTTTGAGAAATAATAGGTAAAAACCTGACATACCTCCATTTCCTTAAAAATCTGTTTTTAAATGTATGTTTTACTAGAATAAAAATGGTTTTTAAATCTTTGGACTCTGTTCTTTTTTACAACCTGTTGTAGGTTAGGATCTTGAGTCAAGTCCATTCACATTTGTAAACATCACCTATTAGTCTGTTGTATGCTATAAAATGACTTTAACTATCAGTTAAAGGCAAATTCAGATACTTGTGACAATTATTTTGGACTTTAGTTTCCTCACTTAATAGCTATGTTCCATTTATCATTATCCTATATAATAAAAGGGTAATATGCAAATTGACCCTAACGGTGGTGACCGTATGACACGCACTGACCACCAGGGGGCAGACGCTCCATGCAGGAGCTGCCCCCTGATGGTCAGTAAACTCCCACAGGGGGAGCTCTGCTCAGCCATAAGCCAGGCTGACGGCTGCGAGCGCGCAGCAGCGGTGGCAGGAGCCTCTCCAGCCTCTGCAGCAGCGCTAAGGATGTCCGACTGTGGCTTAGGGCTCCCGGGCTGCCAGAGGGATGTCTGACTGCCAGCTTAGGCCCGATCACCCAGGGTGCGGGCCTAAGCTGGCAGGTGGACATCCCCACAGGGTTCCAGACTGCGAGACAGCGCAGGCCAGGATGAGGGACCTCCCCACCCCCAGTGCGTGAATTTCATGCACTGGGCCTCTAGTAACTTAAATAAGGAGATTCAGCATATATAGGAGTGGGCAAAAGTAGGTTTACAGTTGTAAATGCACAAAACAAGAGTTAATAAAGCTATTGTAATAATCTTATCCCATGTGTCTTTTTCCATCTGAACAAATGTATGCTTACATATTATAGTTCTAAAGCTGAATAAATTTGTTTTTAGAAATATTTATATGTTTTCTTATATTGACATTGTGAATTATTAAACTATAAAAGTATTGCAAATATAAGAAAGATACCTTATTTAATATGTGTACTCATAATGCAAAAATTATGTATGATTCTAGTTTTTTCAGTGTTATTCTGTATTATATTTTGGAAAGTAGATATATTAATCCTTTTAATCTTAATATTGTTCTAAAATCATCTGGCAAAAATTTTCATAACCCTCCTTTGTAGATGCTTTATAACAAAAGAACAAATATTCATGCTGATATCTAGTTACAGTGGGGCCTTGACTTACGAGTTTAATTTGTTCCGTGACGGAGCTCGTAACTCAAATTACTCGTATGTCAAATCTTAAAGTGAACGAGTGAGACACGTGATGCTGGGCTGATGTTGTGGCGTTCACTGTGACGTTCGCTGCGCCAACTAGCGGTGGGGTATCTGAAGCTGGCTCGTAACCCGAATTTTAGCTCGCAACTCAAAGCAAAAAATTGGCCGAGAGACGGCTAGTATCTCGAAAAACTCGTTAGTCGGGACACTTGTAAGTCAAGGCCCCACTGTATTTCCTCCAAATATGGGATGAAAATGTTAATAAATAATAAAGTTTAATATCTTCATTATAAGAATAAAACATATTATGCTTCTCTCATCAAATAAATTAAAAGAAATGACCTCTAATGCACAAGTGATCCTGTTTTATTTTTTAAATTTTTATGCCTCTTTCTGTTCTTCAAGTGTTTTTCTTTGCTTATCTGCCATGCTCTGGTATAGTCCATTTTTCTTTCCTTTGCCTTAGTCCCTAAATTTTATTCAGTCTACACTCCACGCTCACAAATTAGTTTTAATAATATAGGCTTTAAATTTGCCCCCTTTGTCTTTAAGAAATAACCTCTCCTGTCCACTCCTTTCTTTCTTTTTTTTTTTTTTTTTAAGATATTTTTATTGCTATTTTACAGAGAGGAAGGGAGAGGAAGAGAGAGTCAGAAACACTGATGAGAGAGAAACATTGATGAGCTGCCTCCTGCACACCCCCTATTGGGGGTTGAGCCCGCAACCAAGGTACATGCCCTTGACCAGAATCGAACCTGGGACCCTTCAGTCCAAGGGCCGACGCTCTATCCATGAGCCAAACCGGTCAGGGCGTGTCCACTCCTTTTCTGAATATGTGCTTCCCAGGCTCATCCTGCCTTAGTATGAATTAGAAAAAGACTTGTGCTCTGGGTAGCTGCACATAAGGCCATTTCTCTAGGCTTGATAATAGATAGCAAAAGCTTTTGAAAACATTTTCTGACCCATTTTTATATTAAATCATTGCAGTATTGCCAAGTTAAAATGCTTTATTTTTGAAACTGAATCTAGGATTATGTTCCAAAGAACAGAAGAGAGTATGGTTTGCAGATGGTATATTGCCCAATGGTGAAGTTGCAGATACAGCAAAATTATCATCTGGAAGTAAAAGATGTTCTGAAGACTTTAGTCCTCTCTTACCAGATCTGCCCTTGGTAAGGAATCTAAAGAATGACTTGTTAATTTAATAAAATTTTATTTTATAGGTATTTCAATTCCTTATGTGATTATTAGAGTATGGTTTTGTTGTTTTTTTTTTAACACTATGAGTTTCCTAAAATGAGAAATATTTGATATAGAGGATATTTTTTAGGTTTTACCTTTTCATTGTCAAACTTTTGGTCTCAATACCATTTTGTGCTCTTAAAAGTTATTGAGAATTCAAAAGAGCTATAAGTTTTGTAGATTATACTATAGATAATTACTATATTAAAATTGAGAAAATTTAAAATTCATTAGTTAAAATAAACTAATATTAATAGAAATACTATGAGAAAATTTTCAAAACAGAAGTTTAACCAGGGATAACATTTTATTTAAATATTTTTTATTGATTTTAGAAAGGATGGGAAAGAGAGAGATAGAAACATCAATGATGAGAGAGAATCATGATTGGCTGCTTCCTGCATGCACCACACTGGGGATCGAGTGACCGGGATTTGAACCTTGATCTCCTGGTTCATAGGTCGATACTCAACCACTGAGACATGCTGGCCCAGCAGGGATAACATTATTTTACATTTCAGTTTTATGTCTGACTTAGTAGAAGAAAAGTTCTCATAATTGCCTGTATATTCAGTCTGTTATATGTTGTTTTGATGAAATTATATGAAAAAAATCCTAGGACCTCACTGACTCCCTGAAAGGGTCTTGGGGACCCCAGGAATCCTTGGACCACACTTTAAGAAACACTGTTATAGGGAAATAGAACTGAGATTTAGACTAATATTTGTTTAATGATTTTCAAGGATTTAGTAAAGAATGTGATGGTGTATTTATGTTTGCATTTACACAAATGTACTAGGTGTTAAGTAGAAGATACATAATATAGAGTCCTAGTCCACTAAGAATTCTCATTGTAAAGTAGCAAAATGCTCATAGAAGCAAATAATACACAAAGTAAGAATGTTTTATTCATTAAACAAATATTTATTGAGTATTTACTCTGTGCCAGTTACCTGGTTTATTCTGGGTACATACATTAGACAAGATGGATATGTATCATGCTCTGTTCAAGTTCACATACCATATGCTGTTTGTCAGTAAGAGTTCTGGAGCTAGATTTTACAAGTAGCCATTATTACCAAAAGTGTTTCTGAGCTAGCACCTACTCTAATCAATATTTTAACAAAATGAAAGTTCTAAATAGGTTAGTAAGTATTATTTGAGTTCATAAATGGTATCATTTAATATTGACTCAGGTTTGGCCAGTCTAAAAGAAAGGGCTTTATTTAAACATATTTGCGATGTAATATATTACTGGTGGTTACTATTTTGGACTATAGTTACCATTCTGCTGCCTAACCACTCCCCTCTCTGTATTTCTCCCTTTTCTTCTCCCTTGCTTACCCAAGGTGTTTTGGTTGTCATGAGAAAGAGATCCTTGGGTTAACCTAATTTGCTCACTGTGTGATATGGTATAAGATCCTGAAATTCTCCTTGCCTTCTTTTTCTAATCTACAAAATTAAAGTCATTAGTACCTACATGAGCATACAGTAAAGTTAAACCTTATGCTCCTAGATTTGAAGAAGCCAAATGGTACTGTTTCTTAGGAAATTTGGCTTCTGAAGAATTTCTGAGCCCATTTCGGTTTTATTCTTATTAAAACGATATGTTTGGCTATAGAGATGAACATTTCACATTTGAACAGAGACTATAAACTGATTTTTTTTATTCCATATTTTACAGGCGGTAAACACAGTGGATCACGTCTATTCTGCTACAGTGGAAAAACCAAACAATGAGATAGGAGATATTACAAGAACTGAGATAATTCAGAGTCCAATTTCTGAGGTTTCATCTGTGGAAAAACTGCCCATAAGCATGGGAACTGAGGGGTTGCCTACTTCTGGATCTTTTACACTAGATGATGATGTTTTTGCAGGAGCTGAGGAACCATCTAGTCCTACAGCTGGTGTTTTAGTGAACAGCAGTTTACCTGTTGCTAATACTTCAAATTATAGGTTACTATGTGGTATTGACAAGAATGTGGGCAATAAAATTAGTCTTCTACCTAGTGATGAGGACAGTTTGCCCCCTCTTCTGGTTGCATCTGAAGAAAAGGAATTAGGTAGGAATAGCAGTTATTTAAATTTAAAAGTTGTGTTTTTGTTTTTTTTAAGAATGTACTGATGAATTTTGTCTATGTTGTATGAAATGCATTTTTTTAAATTTAGACAATTTGAAACATGTATTATGTCTTGATAACTTTAGTTTACAAAAAGTCTTATATATGACAACAAATTCTAAAAAAGATTTGAACTTTTGAGATGAAGGTGATTCATTTATAATATCTGACTTTCTAACTTAGAGTGAGACAAAAGGCCAATAGAACAGGGAAACTCATAGACTTTTAGCTCTGAAAATATTTCCATTGTATTAGAGTTTTGATTACATATCATTTTTTTTAAAGGAGTGTGGTGCCTAAAGAAAAGAATATTGGATTAGATGACAAAGCTAGGAATTTTAGTTTGTCATCGGCTATTTAATATGTATATGACTTGAAGCATGTTATATAATCTCTTTGGGCCTCAGTTTCTTTTTAAAAGAAGAGAACCTAGATCTATAAGGTCCTTTCCAAACTGAAGATCCTATGGTTAGCCTCTACCTCATAGTAGTTACCTAGGATACTTGCATTATGCTGCATCCTGCAACATGAAGTGATTATGCTCTGTGCATGGCAATGTAGGGGAATGGAGCTTAGGACCTCTTTATGTCAGTAGGTGCTATTTCATAAACCTGGCTATAGTGGCAAAAATACCTTCAAGCCCTGTTCTTTGCAGGCCATGGATATTTTTCTATTGATTGTCAAGATTTTTATTTTATTTTTAAATTTTTTTTGCCACTTGTTGCTGGCATAGGGCATATGTCAGCAAGCAGCATGTACAACTTGGGTCTAGATTACTTTCCCTAGCATTGTAAGTTTCAGAATTTATAATTGGAATGGCTGGCAGACTAGAATCCACTTTACAAAAATGTTTGTTTTAAAATTTTAAAGGTGCTAAAATTATATAAATATGCTTTTTAATCAACATTTTTGTGTATATACAACATTTCAAGATTTATATGCATTGCAGTATTAATTCTTTACATACATAGAAAAGTAAAAATCTATATATATAAAGAGGTAATATGCAAATTAGTCAGGATGCTGTAACAGTCACGACTGGCTCAGGAGGAGGCTGCGCGCACAGGGGGGCTCGCCCCTGGCCCGGAACAGAGACACAACACATGGAGGCCCGCCCCTGCTGGGAGATAGTGGACCAGCAGTCCCGCCTCTGCGCATAGCTGCAGAGGAAACACCTTTTCTTACCACTCATTGGCTAAGCTCCCTGTACACCACTCACAGTGTTCTTGGTAACTTGGGTAATAAGAATCCAAGAAGGTGTTCTAGGGTTTTCCACCTCACTCCTGGAGGAAAAAACGAAGGTCCGCTGCTAGAGGGGCTAAGAAATGTCATATCCTGCCCTAGCCGGCTTGGCTCAGTGGATAGAGCCTCAGCCTACGGACCCCAGGGTCCGGGTTTGATTCTGATCAAGGGCATGTACCTAGGTTACAGGCTCCTCCCTGGCCAGGGCCCAGGTCAGGGCTCATGCAGGAGGCAACCAATCGAAGTGTCTCTCTCACATTGATGTTTCTCTCTGTGTTTCCCTCTCTCTTCCACATCCCTAAAGATCAATTGAAAAATATCCTCAGGTGAGGATAAAAAAGAGAGAAAGAAATGTCATATCCTATGAAAGAGACATCTTGAAAATGCCTAAAGAAAGTTGTCATTTTTTCGTGGTGAAGGGACTGGAGTCCTTGTTGATGAAAACACCTTGGTGGCTGTGGCGGCTGGCAGTGGCAGCAGCAGGGGGGTTATGGGGGTGGCGCCTTCCCTGATCAGCTGGTCACCTTCCGTAGAGAGAGGCCAGACTGCAGCTTAGGCCCACTCTCTGGGGAGCAGGCCTAAGCCATCAGTAGGACATCCCCTGAGGGCTCCCAGACTGTGAGAGGGTGCAGGCTGGGCTGAGGGACCCCCTTCCCCAGTGCACAAATTTCATGCACCGGGCCTCTAGTAAGTATATAACAGTTGTCCAGGATATTGATTGACTTTATGGAACATGTTTGCTTTTGTTTACATTTGCTCAAGCCATTGGTAGATTTATAAATCTTGTTGTTTTTTTCACTGCAAGCATATTTAACAGGATGTCATATTTATTCTAATTATATGTCATTTTCATGATTTAGTGCCTGTAGTAGAAGAACACCCATCTCAGGAGCGGATCATTTTGCTTCTTGAAGACAAAGCTTTTCATCCTGTTACATTTGTCCTAAATGCTAATCTACTCGTTAATGTCAAGTTAGTATTTTGTAAGTAATGATTCATCTTTCTTTGCCTAATTGGTAAGCAGTATTTCTGAATTAATTACATCTTCAGGTTAGATTTATACTGGCAATCATGGAAAATAAGCAGCACTGGATATTGGATTTTTTAGCCAAATATGAATATAAATTTTTGCAAATTTATTTTCAGTGGGACTTGAAATACAAGCTTACAGATTTTTACTAGTGTCCCTCAGTAAGTCCTATGTTAAGGTCATGGGCTTATAGCTGAGCTGTATTTTGATGTTCATGATACAATTAAATACATTTCATTCATTTAGCTTTTAGCGAAATTAAAATTTGGTAATTGAGGTAAGCAAGAATCCTGATTTAGTAGCAATAAAGACAGTTTAAAGTCAATGACTTGTGATCTAATTAAAAGTAAGAAACTAAGTAATCTTCAGTAATAAATAATCCTTAGTACTCAACAATGCATCTCTCAGCTTTTCATTCTCTTTGAAACTAACCTAATTCTTACCCACTACATTTCACCATATTAGTGCATCTTTTATTTTAGTGTTATTTATTAATTGACTCCATCAGATAATCTTTTCTCTTTTCTACATTAATCTTAAACAATTCAAAGTTTTTGTGAGGAGAACTCTGGAAAAATAAGGAATTTGAAAATTGTGCTTCATGCAAAAGACAATTATATTTAGTTTTTTTGGTTAATAGAAGTGGAAATTGATAGTTGTATGCTTTTATCACTTAAGATTCCTCAGACAAATATTGGTACTTCTCAACCAATGGATTGCATGGCTTGGGACAGGCAGAAATTATTATTCTATTGTTATGTTTGCCAAATGAAGATACTATTCCTAAGGACATCTTCAGACTATTTATCTCCATATATAAAGATGCTCTAAAAGGTATAGCTTTTTATTTTGAACTGTTTATTTTTGTTTTAATTTAATTTTTTTTTGTTTAAAGTATTACAAATAGTAGAACATATTTCTTCTTTTTCCCCCCATTGACCTTCCCTCGGCCTCTTCCACCCCCCAGCACATGCCCTCATCCCCCTAGTGTCTGTGTCCATTGGTTATGCTTATATGCATGCATACAAGTTCTTAGACTAGGGGATGGACAAATTAATTAAAGGCATTTATGCTTTTGGTTATGCTAACTGTACTAAAGATTTATTTTGTGAAGAGATTATTGCTTTTTCAGGTCTTAATCATTGTTTTCAGTCTCCTTAAATCTAGCATTTTATCTGATTAGTGTCTTTATACAGATTTGAAAAAAATTTTACGCCAAATATATTTGCCTTCTTTATTTTATTTATTTTTTTATTACCTTCTTTATTTTTTATGTGTCTATATGTTTTTATTACTGTTTGTATAAGATTGGGGGGACATTTTGATTTTACTTGACCATGCTGTAAGGAGGAAATTTTTTAAATAGCTTATGGTTATTCCTATCTCCAGGAATAACCAAGCTTTGTGCACACAAGGTATTGAATAGATGCTTGTTCTAGAGTGGAAATAAAATTCTACATTGCCTTTGTATAAGAAAGTTTATATGGGAACATTCAAACTCAGGAAGTCTCTTTAAACAACTTAAAATCTTTTTTAAATGATTTTATTTCCAGGAAAATACATAGAAAACTTGGACAATATTACCTTTACCGAGAGTTTTCTCGGTAGCAAGGACCATGGAGGATTCCTATTTATTACACCTACTTTTCAGAAACTTGATGATCTCCCCTTACCAAGTAATCCTTTTCTTTGTGGAATTCTTATCCAGAAGCTAGAGATTCCCTGGGCAAAGGTTTTCCCTATGCGTTTAATGCTGAGATTGGGTGCGGAATATAAAGGTAAGTTTTAGAATATTAAGTTAAATTTCATAGGTTCAAATAGTAAAAGAATTCAGGGGTATCATTAAAATCAAAATTTTAATGGATTAATGGAACCACTTCTGTTTCGCTGTACTTTTAAAATTCCAAAACAACCCTCCTCTACTACCAAATTAGTCTACAAAACCTTGATATGTCATGAAGTCAAGTTTATAATTATTATATAAACTTACCTTAAAATATATTTTTTAAATTTTAGAACAGACCCACAAAAACTTGAAGTTTTCTAAAAAGCATGTACTGTAGAGAGTTAATTTTATGTTGCCTATGCGGTAAGAAGACAAATTATTGCCCCCCTCAATTTGTGTACATTAGAGAGTCAAACTTAAAGGACTTTTGGATTATCAGTGCTACTACTTTCAGTTCCTGACTATAATCAAGAGTTGACTATTTTTAGAGAAGGAAATACTTAAAAATAGTGGCTCCCATCTTTGTTAAGCATGAGGTTCCTTTTTCTTATTTTTATATTCCTGACATTTAGCTTATTACCTAAAAGTGATGTAAACTATCATTTATGTATAATTTTCAAATGGGGATTGTCTATGCTTTTATGTTGAGGTCATTTGGTTAAAATATCATTAAATGTTGGATTAGATGATTTGTGAGGTCCCTTTGAAACTGACAGGATGTCATTCTAAGTCAGAACCTTTTGAAAATAGTTTTAAATAAAATTACTTCTGTCAAATCACAAGGATGCTCCCTGATTCATAAGAGATAAAGGAAAAAGTCAGCATTTACTTAATGTCATTTACCACTACATCTTATGGGGTTTTTTTTGTTTTTTTTAAACACTAACTCAGTTCTTTTTATGCTGGTATTGCAGAGTCAGCATTTTTTTTAAAAAAAACATATTTTATTGATTTTTTACAGAGATGAAGGGAGAGAGATAGACAGTTAGAAACATCGATGGGAGAGAAACATCGATCAGCTGCCTCCCGCACATCTCCCACCGGGGATGTGCCCGCAACCCAAGTACATGCCCTTGACCGGAATCGAACCTGGGACCTTTCAGTCCGCAGGCCGACGCTCTATCCACTGAGCCAAACCGGTTTCAGCCATCTTATGTTTTTTCTAGTCTACATCCCCTGTCCTCCAAATAACTTATCCTTTTAAACACCACAAAACATGTAATAGCAAAGATGTGAGTTCCCCTGACTTAAGTTTTGAAAATAGATAATGTCAGGTGTGTTGTCTTAGAATTTTAAGAACTTATCTATAATAATAAAAGCATAACCAGACATCCTTCCTTCTGGACAAAGCTGCAGTGGGTGGGGTCTGCGGCAGAGGTGGCAGAGGCCCTGGGCCAAGGCCCTTGCACAAATTTCATGCATCGAGCCTCTAGTATTTATATAATAGGTATTAGAGAGGTTTGCTCCTTACCTAAGCTGAAGGTTAAAAATGTACCTGCTTTTTATCATCATAGAAGTAGTCTTACCTTGCTTTTTCACCTTCCATTCCTTCCAGAGGTCCTGCTACATTGCCAGCAAGCTATCTTTTTCTTCCTGCTCTGCAGTATTTATATTGCCCTAAAGAAAGAGGAAAGTTCTTAGGTGACAGGCTCCATGTCCCTTCTCCTTCTCTGCATTGATTTCTCTGACTCTGTGTGCTTCTGTTATCATGCTGACCCAGGAACTATAAAAGTTTACTATATAAATCTGTAAATTAGCACAGTTGAATATTAATTGTACACACCATTAAAATATTTAATTCTTATTTTTCTTCAAATTCAGAACTTGATAGGGGGCTCTAGCCAATTACTGTAATTTTCCAACCATCATAATTTTGTGGAAACATATAGTGAAAAGACTAAATGCTTTGGAATCGGGCAAACCAAATTTCAAACCTATGTTACATTAACTTCGTGACCTACTTTCCCATTTGTAGAGTAGGGGTAGATATACTTGCCTCATGAGGTTGTTATAGAGTTTAAATAAGATAATGTATGCAGAGTTCCCAGTTCAATGCAGCACCTGATTAGTACTCAGTATGGGTTAATTTTCCCCAAAGAAATGATTGGGGGTAATTTATTTATACTGTTTGAAAAATAAAAATTAAAGGTAATACATTCAAGACTCTTTTGTGTTTGTTTGGGCTTTGGGGGCAGTAACCAGTTTTTTTTTCTTTTGTATAGCATACCCTGCTCCTCTAACAAGTATCAGAGGCCGAAAACCTCTTTTTGGAGAGATAGGACACACTATAATGAACTTACTTGTTGTGAGTAATTGAACTATTTTATTAAGTGTTCTTATATTGTTACTTTAAAAATGTGTTTAGTAAATTTTACACACTTATGTTTTCCTATTTTAATTTGGCATACTTGGTATAATGAAAGTTTACTTATAAATATATCCTAGTTCATTTAACGCAAATGGGTTGTTTCTAATGAATTGCTTTTTAGAGCACATCTAATTTATATGTACCTGATTTATATTGCCTTTCAATTCATCCTGCTGGGGTGCTTACATATTTAGGTAATGTGAGATCTACACAGATGTTGAAGCTTTTGAAGATGTAGTTAAAGTGTTTGTAAAGTTAGTAAGCTTGGTGAGTGTGAACAAAGTGTGGCCTAAGTTTTCTCATTTGCTTTAGGAAGGATTGGAATAGGCCATGTTTCAGGTTCCTTCCCACCTCAGATTTCTAGAATTTTGTATTTACCTGTTACCAGAAAAAAGTATTTCAGTGGACTTACTTTGATTTATAATATTCAGTTTGAAGATCTATTTGAAAGATCTTTAAATAGAAAGAGGAGATCACCCCCAAATACTATAGAATTCTTCCTGGGAATGATATTGTTTTACTACTCTGTGGAGTAGCTGGATTAGTTGGTTTTATAAGTTAGTACTAGTTCGTAGGTGGCATTTTCAGTTATGTATCACAAGTCTTAAAATGATGGATACTTTTTAATGGATTTGATGAATGGGTAAATGTGCATAAATAGTAGTTTAAGGTTTATGGAAATGTCATAATTTTATATAGGACCTTCGAAATTACCAGTATACCTTGCATAATATAGATCAGCTATTGATTCATATGGAAATGGGGAAGAGCTGCATAAAAATACCTCGGAAAAAATACAATGATGTAAGTATAATTGCTTCATTAAAATTTTGAAGATAATTATTGAACATTAGATTTCCTTAGAAATGTGTCAATTAAATTTGATGTTTTGAAGCAGACTAATATATAATGGCAAAATATATTATTTTTGAAGTTTTAGATTTGCTTCCTAACAAGGCATTTGTTTAATTCTATTCTTCTTTTTTTTTCTTTTTTCTTTTTTTTACTGTTTTATGCATTAAGGTGATTTTATCTTAATACCTTTGTTTCTATCACATTCTTGGGGTTTTTCCAGACCAAAGTTTGAGGTTTATGAAGCTGGTCAGAAATGTGACTCTTTAAATTAGTGTAACTGATAAAGGGATGAAATGGTAAAAGTGTTTCTAAATGAATGTTGTTTTTTCCCCTAGGTAATGAAAGTAATAAATTCTTCTAATGAGCATGTCATTAGCATTGGAGCTAGTTTTAGTACAGAAGCAGATTCTCATCTAGTCTGTGTACAGAATGATGGAGTTTATCAAACACAGGCCAATAGTGCCACTGGCCACCCTAGAAAAGGTGAGTGTTGGTTCCTAGTGTTGATCCATTAAACTGCCTCAATAAATAGAATTCTTTTCAAAGGGAAAATATATATATTTTACGTGTATGCTAAATTGACAGTGATAAAACATGCTTTAAAATTTTATCTACACAGCCCTGACTGGTTTGGCTCAGTGGACAGAGTGTCGGCCTGCAGACTGAAGGGTCCCGGGTTCGATTCCGGTCGGGGGCATGTACCTTGGTTGCGGGCACATACCCAGTGGGGAGTGTGCAGGAGGCAGCTGATCTATGTTTCTCTCTCATCGATGTTCTACTCCTCTATCCCTCTCCCTTCCTCTCTGTAAAAATCAATAAAATATATATTTTTTAAAAATTTTATCTACACAAATATAAATATATATATGTGTGTGTGTGTGTGTGTGTGTGTGTGTGTGTGTGTGTATATTATATATATATATATATATATATATATATATATATAATATATATATATTTCAGAGAGAAAGGGAGCGGGAGAGAGAGAAACATCAGTGATGAGAGGGAATCATTGATCAGCTGCCTTCTGCACGCCCCCTGCTGGGGATTGAGCCTGCATGTGCTCTGAGTGGGAATTGAACCATGACCTCCTGGTTCATAGGCTGATGCTCAACAATTGAGCCACACCTACGAGGAAACACACAGAAATATTTTAAAATTGCTTTTGATTTGTGTTTTTCTCTTAGGCTACATTAGGTTTAAAGACTTGGAACACTACAGATATTCAGGCTTAATATGTCCCTTATGGTGGGAGTCTTTTTTTCCCCCCCAGTTATTTGTCTCTTGAATGAGGTTTTTTTCACCTTTACATGCTTTTTGCCCCAACTCTCTTAATTAAGGGAGCACAGGACAGATAAGAATGTAGAATAATTTATAAAACTATAAGTGGCTGGGAATATAAAAATGATAAAGGTGGTAGGGTACATAGCAGGTCTGAGTGACATGACTCTCAGTTCTGGTTGAATGACCTTAGTGACTGCTGGATTACCAAACTCGTGCAGTAGAGGGCCTAACCAATGGAAAGTTATGTGGAAGTATGCATTCCATAAAATTAATACATTAGTATAAAATAACAAATTTTAAAATATTCTAACATCTGTCAGCTAATACAGTTTTTTCTTCTGATTATAAAAGTAATTTATACTCATTTGTAATAAGCTTGGAAAATATATTTTTAAAAGTAGCAAAAGAAAAAAGAAGAAAAAAGTAGTAAAAGAAAAAAGTGCCAATATATAGCCATTGTTGATATTTTTACTGTATTTCCTTTTTATATTAGTATCTGTGTTAAATAGATGATATAATACTGGATATTTATACTTTTGCATTGTGTTTTTTTCACTTAACATGTCAGTGATATTTTTGACATTAAAATTTAACAACTATTTAATATTTGTTGAATAGGTATATATTTATGTGGTATAAGTTTGAAAGATATAAATATTTATAGTATAAAGTCTCTTCTTCCTTGACCCTCAGGCTACCCTCTCCTCCTCCCCATAGGCAACCAAACCAGTATTTTCAGTTTCAGTATGTACATCTTTTCTGAGACATTTTTTAAATAAGTCATTTGTTTCAGACTACACCTTGCTTTTTCTTTTGTTACCATACTTTGGATATTATTCTATATTAGTATATAAAGAATTTTCACATTCTACATAACTTTCCACTTTATATGTGTACTTCATTTAATTGTCCTTTATATTGGTGGAGATAACTTTTACCAGTCCTTGGCTATTTATAAAATAATAGAGGCCCAGTGCACGAAACTCATGCACTCTAGAGGGGTCCCTCAGCCCTGTCTTTGCCCTCTTGCAGTTCAGGAGCCCTTGGGGGATGTCTGACTGCCGGTTTAGGCTTGCTCCATGTAGGTAGTGGGCCTAAGCCGGCAATTGGACATCCTTAGTGCTGCTGTGGAGGCGGGAGAGGCTCCCACCACCGCCGCTGCACTTGCCAGCTGTGAGCCTGGCTTCTGGTTGAGTGGCGCTCCCCCTGTGGGAGCACATTGACCACTAGGGGGCAACTCCTGGGTTGAGTGTCTGCCCCCTGGTGGTCAGTGCATGTCATAGTGACCGATAGTTCCGCCATTCAGTTGATTTGGATATTAGCCTTTCATTATATAGGACTAGAGGCCCAGTGCACAAAATTTGTGCAGGGGGGGGGGGGGGTCCCTTCAGCCCAGCCTGCACCCTCTCCAATCTGGGATCCCTTGGGGGATGTCCTCAGGATTGGGCCTAAACCGGCAGTCGGACATCCCTGTCACAATCTGGGATCGCTGGCTCCTAACTGCTCACCTGCCTGCTTGACTGACTGCCCTTACTGGCCCCCCCTGTCAGCCTGATCACCCCTAACCGCCTCTGCCTGCCAACCTGGTCACCCCCAACTGCCACCCCCTGCCAACCTGGTCGCCCCCAACTGCCCCCCCGCCAGCCTGGTCGCCCCTAAACTGCCCCCCCCTGCCAGCATGGTCGCCCCTTATTGCCCCCTCTGCTGGCCTGGTTGCCCCATCTGCCCCCGCCGGCCTGGTCGCCCCTCACTGCCCCCCCTGCTGGCCTGGTCGCCCCACACAGCCTGCTGTTTGGTCATTTGGTTGCCCCTCACTGCCCCCCCTGCCTGCCTGGTCGCCCCACACAGCCTGCTGTTTGGTCATTTGGTCGCCCCTCACTGCCCCCCATGCCAGCCTGGTCGCCCCACACAGCCTGTTATTCAGTTGTTTGGTCATCCCTCACTAACCCCCCTGTTGGCCTGGTCACCCCACGCAGCCTGCTTGTTCAGTCATTTGGTCGTCCCTCACTAACCCTCTGCTGGCCTTGTCACCCCACTCAGCCTGTTCGGTCATCCGTTTGGTTGCGATGGCCCTGGGCTCTTTATTTATATAGATACTGTGAATAACATTGTATCCGTACCATTAATTTCTGAAAATGGAATTGGTGCATAAGGAATACATTTATTTGTAATTTTAGTAGATAATTATCAAGTTGTCCACCCAGAGATTGTTGATTTATGCCAGTGGTTCCCAAACTTATTTGGCTTACTGCCCCCTTTCCAGAAAAAATATTACTCAGCGCCCCCTGGAAATTAATTTTTTTTAAATTTTAATAGCAATTAAACAGAAAGATATATGTATTAATGTTTCTACCTTTTTCGTAAAATATAGTAAAGAAAGGTGTAAATTAGAAACATTGAAGTTTGAAATTATGAAACTATTTATTGAACTCAGAATAGAAAGGTAATACAAAAAAAGTTAAAAAAAATGGAATTGGTGCATAAGGAATACATTTATTTGTAATTTTAGTAGATAATTATCAAGTTGTCCACCCAGAGATTACTGATTTATGCTCTCACCAGTAGTGGATGTTCAATTTCTCACACTCTCCCTGACACAGACACAAACATTTTATTATTTTAATATATTTTTTAAATTGATTTCAGAGAGGAAAGGAGAGGGAGAGAGAGATAGAAACATCACTGATGAGAGAGAATCATTGATCAGCTGCCCCTTGCATGCCCCCTACTGGGGATCAAGCCTGCAACCTGGGCATGTGCCCTGACTGGGAATTGAACCGGGACCCTCCAGTCTACAGGCCAATGCTCTATGTCCTGAGCCAAACTTGCTAGGGCAACATAAACATTTTAATTAATACAACTGTCCATCAATTATTAGATACAACCATTAACTTGTATGCAATATTTATCTTATTTATTAGCTTTCTAATTTAAGTGGTGTGGGCATGGCATTTATCAGGTACTTAAAATGTGCCATGCTGCACATTATATATTTAACAAATATATTATAACATAAAATAGAGCAGGTTAAAACATAATTGTTGTATTTTTTTTATCAGTGACAGGTGCAAGTTTTGTAGTTTTCAATGGAGCTCTAAAATCATCTTCAGGATTTCTTGCTAAGTCCAGCATAGTTGAAGGTAGGAGTTTCATCTTTAAGATTGTTTTAATGTAAAAATGTAAAGTTTTCTTTTTGAAACTATATTTGATATTTATATAAAAGGATATATGTAAGTTATATCATATTCTCCAAAGTACCACAAGCTTCTGTGAAATCATTCTGCAGCCCAAAAATTAGAACGTGATCAATATTTGGATCTATTTACACCTTCTTCCTTCTCTCTCCAAAAATTAACTACCAGACTGAATACTGTTTATCATCCTCTTGCTTAATTTTTTTACACTGTATAAAAATATGCCTAAATAATGTTTATTTGGGAGATTTATAAAATTGATATCATTCTTCACACAGTCTTATGGAGCTTATTATTTTCATGCAATGTTATGTCTCTAAAATTTATCCATGTTGTTGCCAGCAACTATGGCTTACTTATTTTCAGTGTTATTAAATATTTTATTTTGTGAATGTGTGACAATTTATCTTTCAATCATGAACATCTGGGTTGGTTCTCTGTTTTTGCTATTATGAACAATGGTGCTAGTAGCATGCTTGGTGTGTGTCGACATTGGGCACGTGTCTAAGAGTTTCTCTGGAGTATATCTCCAGGAGTAGAATTTCTTGGCTGATAGATTAGAAAATGTTTAACTTTACAAGATATTGCTAAATTATTTTCATTATTTAAGATTTCCTGTTGATCTTCATATTCTCCAAACTTAGTTTTATCAGACTACTTAATTTGTGTCAATCTGGTAGGTATCTCTGAACATGGTCATAATTAGCATATCCCTATTAAGTAGAGCATCTTACAACATATTTATTGGACATATATGTTGTCTCTTTTGTGCAAAGCCGGTTCACATCTTTTGCCCATTTTTCTGTTGTCTTGTAAATTTTTCTGATTTATAGTTGCATAGTTTTTTTATATACTGTAGATTTCCTACACCATTTTATAGTGTATTTTTAATAGAAAGTCTTCTTTTAAATACAATGTAATTTATTAATCTTTTATGGTTAATGTTTTTTATTTAAGAAATCTTTCCATCCTGGGTTAAAAAGATGTTCTCCTGTTTTGTCCCAAAAGATTTAAAGCTCTGCCTTTAATATGCATGTATCAGATAGGGATCCATTGACATTTTTTTGCATTTGAATAGGATTTGATCCAGCATCAGTGATTCAGTTCTCCCAATGAGAGAGGTTTTTTACTCACACCAAATGTGTGGATTTTCCCCCTCACATCAGTTAATTTTCTAGTTCTCTGACACCAACTGGGTGTCCAACAATTTAGTTCTGACATTAACCACCCAGAGTTAGCACAGACCCCGTAGGTTAAGGGCTCAGTCCCACGAGACTGCCCCTCACTTCAGATACCAATTAGAAGTCTAGGGCCTCTTATACTTCTAACTGGCTGTAAATCAGAGGATCCCACTACCTCTTCCTCAGGTTGGTTCAAACATTTGCTAGAATAGCTTACAGAACTCAGAAAACACTTCATTTATGTTTACTGGTTTATAATAGAGCATTTATAAAGGATATGACTTAAGAACAACCAAATGGAAGATAAGCACAGGGCTAAGTATGGGGAAGGGGTCATGGAGATTCCATGCCCTCTCCAGGCGTACCACCACCCTTCCTTCACATCACCCTTCTAACACCTCATGTGTTCCCCAACACAGAAGCTCCTTGAACCTGGATATTTGTGGATTTTTGTAGAAGTCTCATTATGTAGGCATGCTTGATTAAATAAACGGCCATTGCTGATTGAACTCAACCTCTAGCACTCTTCCCAGTTCTAGTCCAATGATGCAAAGTGACCCTTACACAAAGTCTTTTGGTGCCCCTTCTTCTTTGTCTTGACCTCAGATTCAAGGACTTTCCAGTCTGTTATTTCTGGCTTCTTAAGCCAGTAGGGCCATTGCAGCTTAATGGATCACCAGACACTGTCCCAAGACTTTGCCTGGGCAACTGTGGGCTCCCTTGTTGAATTTTCCTATAGGGATCACGGTATTGCATTTCCTACTGTCTACGACTGAAACAGTTGCCTCATACATTTTGTCTAGTTTTATGGTTGGTTATTATGAAAGAGCTAGTTTGGTATCATAGCCAGAAATGGAAAATTTTTAACCATTCATTTAAAAAAATTTATTTACCATTAAAAAATTAATCCTTTGTGAAATAGTTTTCTTATTTCCTAATAGAAAACAACCATTAAAATGATTTAACAGATGATTTTTAAATATTTTCAAATAACAAAATACATTTGTATTTTGGAATAAATTTTATGGCTTAGACATATAAATTGATATTTAGTAAAATAAATATGAAACATAACTCCCATTTTCAGATGGCTTAATGGTGCAAATAACTCCAGAGACCATGGATGGCTTGCGGTTAGCTCTGCGAGAACAAAAAGACTTTAAGATCACATGTGGGAAAGTTGATGCTGTAGACCTGAGAGAATTTGTGGACATCTGCTGGGTAGATCCTGAAGAAAAAGGAAACAAAGGGTAAGAACTTTTTGTTACTAAAATGTAATTGATTTGATGGAAAGGGGAAGGATAAAAACATCTTGTTAATAAAAAGAAATCTTTTATGAATAAACATAGAATTATACCATGAATTTCAGTGCTTATACTTCAATTAATATATTCAGTCTCTTTTTCAAACATATGCCTAACCAGCCTCGTGTGTTTTCTTGGCCAGGATGCTGTCAATTATTGAAGGGTGGTCAATTGGGAGGGGGCCAATGACAATATGTCCATTGTGTAGCAGTGTGGGCTTGATGCAAGACACTTTTTCTGTGGTAGGGTACCTATTTTTGTCAAGTAAGTAAAGGATTCCCTTTGGATGTTTATTCTGTTTTATACTGACTCACTGTAAATACAAACAACTGAATTTAATAATATATACTTTAAAGGCCTTACAGAATATTACTGCCATTCATTCCTTCCTTTTTTCAATTACCCATTTTGTTTCTTTTCCCTCCCTCCCTCCCTCCCACTCACTGTAAATACAAACAACTGAATTTAATAATATATACTTTAAAGGCCTTACAGAATATTACTGCCATTCATTCCTTCCTTTTTTCAATTACCCATTTTGTTTCTTTTCCCTCCCTCCCTCCCTCCCTCCCTCCCTTTCCTTCCTTCCTTCCTTCCTTCCTTCCTTCCTTCCTTCCTTCCTTCCTTCCTTCCTTCCTTCCTTCCTTCCTTCCTGGTGAATGGCTAAGGGGTCTGGAGCAAAGAAAGAAGAGGGCTAATGCTGTAGGACTCTAAAATAGATTTTTTTTAAAAATTCATGAGACAGCTTTTCTGTTAAAAGACTAAGATATTTTATTTTATTTTTAAATATATTTTATTGATTTTTTACAGAGAGGAAGGGAGAGGGATAGAGAGCTAGAAACATTGATGAGAGAGAAACATCAATCAGTTGCCTCCTGCACACCCACCACTGGGGATGTGCCCGCAACCAAGGTACATGCCCTTGACCGGAATCGAACCTGGGACCCTTCAGTCCGCAGGCCGACGCTCTATCCACTGAGCCAAACCGGTTAGGGCAAGACTAAGATATTTTAAACCTCAGGTATGAATTGGGCATATGAAAAAGTAGGTAAAATTTGCTACACATCAAGAAATCTTGGTAAATGAATATAAACTAATTTTAATTATTTTATATGTAATTGAGATACCTTACTGCTGTTTTAAATTTATAGCTTTCATAATTTTTCTCCTTATTCCATTTATTCAAATTTAATAATTCATTTCATAAGAAGCACCTTAGTAGTAATACTTCTTTTGTATTTCATTTTATTCTATAGTGTTATTAGTTCCGTGGATGGAATATCGTTACAAGGATTTCCAAGTGAAAAAATAAAACTGGAAGCAGATTTTGAAACTGATGAGAAGATTGTAAAGTGTACTGAGGTAACTGCAAAAGAAAATGCCTTCCCTTTACATGCTGTGTTTAGATATGGTTTTTGTTTTTTTTAACTGGGAGATTTTCCACTTCTCAGCTTCTGAATGTTTAAGTACAGTGTATTACACTTTTTACATTATATCTTGAGACACATATTTCTTACCAGACTTCCTTTTATAACGCCAAATTTGGTTTTCCGTAGTATTATTTATTTCAGGCTATTATATGACAGCACTGCCTGCCAGCTCACAGTTAAATTTTGGCAGCATTTCCATTTCTGTTTATAAAGAAATATATTGTTTGATCATATTATTTTCATTTTTCTCTTATTTAACAAAAATTAAAAGATTTTGTTGACATCAATTTATAACCACATATACAAGTTATTTTTAAAAGTTTCTTTTATTTTAAGAAGGGGATATGAAATTATACAGTAGGCCTCTAAACCCTTAGTCTACCTCCATACTCACCCTCTCTCTACCTCCCAGGTCAGACAATCAGTGTTACTTACTGCGTATGTATTCTTTGTGAATTTTATGCATGCACAAGATAGAAACTATAGAGAATATAGAAATTATAGAACATTATTACTTTGTTCTATCTTAACTTTATTAAAATGTCCTTACAGGATGGTAATCTTACAGGGTTGATTCATTAGTACCCTTCTCTAAACTGAGTTAACAAGGTTCCGTTGCTACAGGTTAACTTTAGGCAAAAATAGCTAAGTCATTTCCAAATCCCATAACCTTTGGTTTTAAGTTAACTTATAGTATAGATCATGGTTTGTTTGTGTGTGTAGATCATGGTGTGTATGTCCATGTGTAATGTTCATATATATATTGCTCTTAAGCTAATGAATTTCATGGCACTAGCATTAGAATTTTATTAATAAAGTTGAAATGAAAGTAGCAATTGTTGCATTTTTAAATCATGACTTGTTTCCTAATTTCAGGTGTTCTACTTTCTAAAGGACCAGGATGTATCTATTTCAGCAACTCGTTATCAGTTTGCAAAAGAAATAGCCATGGCTTGTAGTGCTGCACTGTGCCCTCACCTGAAAACTTTAAAGAGTAATGGGATGAATAAAATTGGCCTCAGAGTTTCCATTGACACTGATATGGTGAGGCATGTTTTTGCAATGTATTTTCTAAATGAATTTATTATATATTAATCAAAAGGTGTTTCTTTAACCTTTTATTTTGGGATGAATGAAGACAATGAAAATTTGTTGAACATCAGTTTGTGCACACACTTCGTGTTCATTATCTCCTTTATTCTCCACAATGGGTCAGCAAACTTTTTTTGTAAAAGGCTACACAGTAAATATTTTTGGCATTGCGGGCTGAATGATTTCTTTCAGAACTACTCAGTTCTTCTATTATAGTGCAGAAGCAGCCATAGATAGTATGTGAACTAATAGGCTCGGCTTTGTTCCAGTGAAACTTTGTTATAAAAAACAGTGGGCCGATTGGCTCTCAGGCCATAGTTTGCTGACCCCCTACTCCACAACAATCCATCCTGTTTTTCAGTTTATTATTCTGAATAGATTCTATATTCATACGATTTAAATTTACTCTAAAAGTGTATACATAACAGTACAACTTCATTGGACATTTCCAGAAAACAGCATTCTGATTGTAGTCTATGTAATTGGCGCCTTAACTCCTGGCTACAATGTAAATGATGCCCAGTAGAGTTGTGTAAGGTAATAGACTTGGAAAGATCTCCTTCCATCCTCATCTCCAAACCCTTTTGTCCACCTCAATACTCCCTTATTCTTCCTGGTGAGGCAATCAAATGATACCCATTTTTATGTATTATTTGTGATTTTATGCACGTACCAGCAAATAAGTGTGTGTCCTTTTCATTTCCCCCTTTACACTGTATTTTTTTAACCTTGCTTCTTTAACTTACTATACCTTAGAGATATTACACGTTACCACATATTCTTTTTAAGTTGCATAGTAGTAGTTTATTATATAAGTGTACTCTTATTTAACTAATTCTTATGCATTTTTATATGTACTGATTGATATTTAGATTATCCACAATATTTTGCCTTTGTGTAAGTGTGAGTATATCAGAAACATTCTTAGAAGTAGAATTGTCAATAGGTATTACCATACTGTCTAAAATAGAGGTTATACCAATTTATATTTTTACCATAATTTGTGAGAGCATTCTTTCCCCTCACATACTTATCAAAGCAGTATGTAATCAAACTTTTGAACTTTACCAATTTGATAGGCAAAAAATAGTACTCCAGTATTATTGTAATGCACATTTCTGTTTCCAACATCCAATATAATAAATTTCAAAGCAGTTTTTTCTTTAGAATGGTTTATCTAAATATGAATGAGTTCAAAAGCTGAAGATTTGCTTTTTTTCAGTCAGGATGTGTTGTACTCAGAGTTCTTATTGGAAAGAACTTATATTTTCATCTCACTGTTAAAAGTTCCTTTTTCAAGGAAATATCTGATATTTGTGTGTTATTTGAGTAAGCACTGTTAATATTTCTTTAGGCAAATTAAAATGTAATTTTCATGAGCAACATTAAATTCAAATATTAAATATGCAACAACAAATTAAAAATATTTTAAAGTAGATTATTTTTATTAATACCATGGGGTTTGTATTTAAGTTATGTTGTTTATCATTCAAAATCTAGCCCTTCAGTGTGTTTACATGTTCATTGAGAAGAAACTTAAAGTATGAATTAGTGGCAATTTTTTTTTATTTTAATGATATATGTGGGAGGAACAATTACAATTTATGTAGTAGATGGATAAAAATATAGGAGAATATTTTATGAATAAAATGTCAATTATTTTCTTAACATGCTTAAACTGGATGATATTTTTAATTTAATTATTTTTACATTCATCTGCTGAGCTAAACAAGATTGCTCACTTTCTAGGGTTGACTTACCAAGATTTTTTTTTTTTTTCCAGGTTGAATTTCAGGCAGGATCTGAAGGCCGACTTCTTCCTCAGCATTATCTAAATGATCTTGATAGTGCTCTAATACCTGTGATCCATGGTGGAACATCCAACTCTACTAGTTTACCATTAGAAATAGAATTAGTATTTTTCATTATAGAAAATCTTTTTTAGTGAAAAGATATTAGTGAATCATGTTATTTATATTGCAAACTGATTTGTTAAAACTAACTCCAGCACTAAACCTAAAATGCCACAAACACTAAAAGTAAATATGTTTAATGTTTGAAACACATAGAAGTTTTGCTTTATAGGCCGGAATGATCTTTTTAAAATCATTAGCACAATTTCAATCTCTAAAAACTTAATGCGATCCAGTTTTTGAAGATTTACACTTAAAAAATACTAAAAAGACAAGGATAACTTCTTTCTTCAAGAAATTTGTAGCATTTATTGTGTTATTTAAATGCTATGCCAAAGTATCTGCATTTAGTAATACCTCTTTATGCCAAGATCGATTTTAATGAAGGCTCTTTTTCAGATGTAACCTTATAAAGGGAAATATCTGTTTTCTGTATATGCCAGTTAGATTGCTGTTTTCTAAAGTCTGTTAAAAATATACTTCAATAGCACAGACCAGTTTCCATATTAGACTTAATATGATGTTCTTTGAATAAGGCAGACAACTTATTTGTATAATTGGAGTGGAGACCTACCTCCGTGACTAGATAAACTCTGATTGTTTGGATTAAAATCAGAATTTTCCTTTTTTCTCCTCAAATTATTCCATATATGGTTTTCTCTTGATTAAATGGGTATTCTTAAAATAACTGTGGGTGCTTCAGGATTCTGTGCTTCTGTAATTTAAGTATATTGTTTTTATAGCGAGAACATGTGATTTGGTATGTGTTTTATAACTCTTTAATAATTTATAAATAGGCAATATTTTTGTATTGCAGTATATTATTTTTCCTCCTTTCTTTCCAAATGTACCACTGTATTTGCCACTTATATAAAAAGTGATTGACGACAGGCCAGATGACCCTTGAAATAGTTATTATGTAGCAATAAATGAAGCATGAAACAGATTTTTATTACTTTGCCTTTAAACCTTACAAGTTTCTTGGCAAGTTCACATGTTTTCATTGACACTAATGTATTTATTATAAACTTTAATGAACTAATTACTTTTGCATATTTTAAATTCTTTATATGGTAGTTATTTTTTATAACAGAATATTAACATAAGTTAAATTCTATGTATTTAAAACTATTACAGAACTTTCCTCTTTACTTCAAACAGCAAAATAAGAAATGTTGTGTTGAAAAAAGAGTAATGAGTGTATTGTTAGTTAGTCCTGTCATTTAAGTTATATAAAATATAATCATATTTTGATGCTTTTTTTATTCTTAAGTGGAATATATATGTTTTTGTATAAAAGACTTGTATATCTCAAGAAAAAGAAATTATACTAAAGAGCCCTGTTTTAAGAAAAATATTTAGGAAGTATCTTAACTTGAAGACCAAAAAACGGTTAAACTCAGGAACTGAGGTCTT
Source organism: Myotis lucifugus (assembly GCF_000147115.1). Lineage (NCBI taxonomy): Eukaryota > Metazoa > Chordata > Mammalia > Chiroptera > Vespertilionidae > Myotis > Myotis lucifugus. The sequence continues at coordinate 35,378,736 of NW_005871048.1, read as the reverse complement.
AGGTTAGGAGAGGCTAAGAATTTTAATCAGATTGGTCATATGGTTCCTACTAAATCACATCTGTAGTACTAGCCAAAGACAGTATGGAGGAGAATATCAGTCATATGGGAGTAGCTACTTCAAAAACAGTGTGAAATGTTGCAAATATTAAATAAAATAACACATAACTTGTGAAATTAATTGCAATAGTATAAGTTAAAAGCAATCACATATCAAACTCAATTTATGTTTTCTTTATATAGTGTGTTTATTTTGCAATATAGATTATTGCACAATCTATAAATACTGAATTTAAAATAACCAAATGGTGGAGGGCTCTTCCATCATGGGATAGCTTTGGATTTGTTTTTTTTAAAAATCTACATTTCATAAAAATTGGAATTATGTGCCTTTGGAGGCACCTTTTAAAGTATTCTTTTTTTTTTTAAATATATTTTATTGATTTTTTACAGAAAGGAGGGGAGAGGGATAGAGAGTTAGAAACATCGATCAGCTGCCTCTTGCACGCCCCTACTGGGGATGTGCCCGCAACCAAGGTACATGCCCTTGACCGGAATCAAACCTGGGACCCTTGAGTCCGCAGGCTGACCCTCTATCTGCTGAGCCAAACTGGTTAGGGCTTAAAGTATTCTTTATAGTCCTAGCCGGTTTGCCTCAGTGGATAGAGCGTCAGCCTGTGAACCAAGGGTCCCGGGTTAGATTCTGGTCAAGGGCACGTACCTTGGTTGCAAGCTCTCCCCGGCCTGGGCCCTGGTCAGGACTCCTGCAGAAGGTAACCAATCGATGTGTTTCTCTCACATCGATGTTTCTGTCTTTCCCTCTACCTTCCACTCTCTCTAAAAATCAATGGAAAAATATCATCAGGTGAGGATAAAAATAAATAAAGTATTCTTTGTAGAGTATGTCTCTGAATGCATTTGTTGCTTATTTTGGTCATGTTCTTCATATTTTTAAAGGTGGAAAAATAGAAATGGTTCTTTGTACTCTGTCTGCAATGATCTGTTTTTGGTCTTATGCCCTTTACTAGTAATACTACTCTCTCTGAATTTTGAAATGTGAAATAAAATCTAGCTGTTTTATGCAGCCATCGAACAAACTTTGAGTATATATACTTGCTATCTGCAGAGCACTTTATTAGCCTTCACTGGTTGAAAGATGAATAAATAGTTCTTTCCCTCTTGGAGTTGAATGTGTGAAGCAGATCATTGACAAAGTTAAAGTAATTGTTATAATAGAAATATAGATCTAATCTAGGTGGTTGGAAAACAACCCAGGAGGATAACTATACCAATAATGAGAAGGCAACCTGAGAACCTGTTAGATGGTGGGCACTAAACTTGTCTAGCCAAGAATTGAAAATCTAAAAAGTAATATGTAAAAAGACCAAACTTTCCCTCATAAGGCAATTTACTTTAAAGAGTCTTTTGTGCTCTAGCTGGTTTGGCTCAGTGGATAGAGCATCAGCCTGTGGACCTAAGGGTCACGGGTTTAATTCCAGTCAAGGGCATGTACCTTGGTTGCAGGGTCCTCCCTGGCCCTGGAACCCTGGTCAGGGCTCCTGCAGGAGGTAACCAATTGATGGGTTTCTCTCACATCAATATTTCTCTGACTTTCCCTCTCTCTTCCACTCTCTAAAAAAAAAAGTCACCAAAACCGGTTTGGCTCTGGATAGAGCGTCGGCCTGGGGACTGAGAGGTCCCGGGTTCGATTCCAGTCAGGGGCATGTACCTTGGTTTCGGGCACATCCCCAGTGAGAGATGTGCAGGAGGCAGCTGATCGATGTTTCTCTCTCATCGATGTTTCTAACTATCTCTCTCCCTTACTCTCTGTAAAAAATCAATAAAATATATTTTTAAAAAAAAAGTCAATGGAAAAATATCCTTGGGTAAGGATTAAAATAAATAGTCTTTTGTGTTGTGTGAATGTCTTACCTTATAATTTAATTATTATAAAAGTAGTAGCCTGATATGGTATCTCAAATGCCCAAGTTTATAACAGCTTCGATTTAGATACTGTTTCATAAGTAAGTAACAGAGCTTTTTTTTTTTAACAGCAAGCATAACTTGACTCATTTTTAAGTAATATATCTTGAAATAAACCTCCAAACCATGCTAGGTTTTGATTTTTCTTTGTGATTAAAAAAATGTTCCATATATGTACATGATTCACATATCAGAAAAAACTTATCAATGTAAGTTTTGCCTGTCACCTTGTATGCACATACCTTGTTCTTCCCATTCTCCATACTCAACAGATAATCATTTTTATTAATTTCTTGTGTATCTTCCTAAGTTTGGGTACAGTAATAGCAAATACATACATATATTTTTTTCTCCATATATTTTTTAATCTTCACCGAGGTTATGTTTTTATTGATTTTAGAGAGTGAGGAAGGGGAGAGAGAGAGGTTACCTCCCGTATGCATCCCAGCCAGGGATAGAAACCACAACCTTTTTTATGTAAGGGATGATGCTCCAACCAACTGACCCAGCTGACCAGGGCTCCTTTTTTTATACAAATGTAGCATACTATTTACACTGAAGAACACAATTTCAATTATACTTCAATTACTTTGAATTATGTGGTTATGTTTAGAATCTTAAAAGACTGCATTGCTTCTTTTCCTCAGTAATTGATAAAAGCATCTTAGTGCAGAAAGGCAAGAAAATCCATTATTGAAATTATAACCATATGTTTCAGTGGGAGGGTTATTTTCTCTTAAAATTTTCATTACTAAAACACTTGCATGGTTATTTTTTATTTGATCTTTATTTAAAATCTTTGTTTTTTCTACCAGGCACTAAGCCTCACCATCTAAAGTTATCTTTTACCACTTAACACATTTATTTTTACATGACATTATTAGTAGCTTTAAATATTTACATTCTGTGTTTGGGATTTAGCTTGGAATGATACACAATTTAACATTTAACACCTTTTGGGAAATATTTTCTGCATTTGCATAGATAAAATTGAAACCATATTTTCATGCTTTTTACGAATGGAGAAACAGGTCTAATTCAAGTGCTTTATTATGAACCTCTGAATATGATAAAGGTTTTTTCTCTTTGGTAAAATAAGGTGCTTGAAAGCCTCCAAGATAACTCACAATGTTCCATGCATCCTGGTATTCACACCCTTGTGTAGTCCCCTCCCACACTGTACCAGTTGGTCTTTATGACCAATGGAATATGGTAGAAGGATGGGATGTCATTTCTACGATTATGTTATAAAAGACTGGTTTCCATCTTTGCTGCATTTCTCTCCACCCTCTTTCATCCTTTTCTCTCCCATCTCCTTCCCTCTCTGTCTCTCTTTCTCCCTCTCTATTGGATCACTCCTCTTGGGGAAGCCATTTGCCAGGTGTGGGCAGCCCCATGGAGAGGCCCACTTGGCGAGGAACTGAAGTCTGACAACAACCACATGAGTGGAAGTGGATCCTCCAACCCCAGTCAAGCCTTCAAATTTCAGCTCCAGCCAAAACTGCAACCTCATGGGAACCACTCAACTGAGCCACTCTCAGATTCTTGAATTTCAGCAACTGTGTAAAATAAACATTTGTTGTTTTAAAGTGATGTATTCTAGTGATTTATTTATATGCAACAACAAATATGAATTAACAGATGATACCTTTATCTTTAGCAGCTGTAAGTAAAACTGGCTAAAAATGATAAATTGCTCTGACAGCATATTATCAGCATTTATGGATTCCATGCCACAAGTAATGTGTGCTAAGGGCAGAGAACACTAAAAGAAAAAGTAGGATTTGGCCATGTACAAACAAAGATGCAATTATGGGAAACTTCCTGTTTCTGGAAATTACATGCTAGGATATTTAGATCATGCTCCTGCCAAAAACAACTAAAGCTGATTAAGATACAAAAAATCATCTTAAGCCCTGACCGGTTTGGCTAGGTGGATGGAGCGTCGGCCTGCGGACTGAAGGGTCCCAGGTTCGATTCCAGTCGGGGGCATGTGCTTTGGTTGCGGGCACATCCCCAGTAGGGGGTGTGCAGGAGGCGGCTGGTCGATGTTTCTCTCTCATCGATGTTTCTGACTCTCTATCCCTCTCCCTTCCTCTCTGTAAAAAATCAATAAAATGTATTTTAAAAAATCATCTTAAAACATGAAGGAGATTTTAAGGCAGCAAGTGATGTCCTGTCCAAAGGTAAAAAGAGACGTTAAGTGAACATGGGGCCCTACTGTGACAACCTTATGGAGTAAAGGGGACATAGCAAAGTTCAAGGCCTACACAAGGTGGTGAATCTAACAGAATTTTCCCAACAGAGGCTGAGACCTATCCCAAACGGTTTTAGTCTTTGGATGAGGATGAACCAGAAGTATAAATTATGTAAAAGTATAGCCAAGTTTAGAATTGCCCACATTGTACAAAGAATCTTAAGCATTTAACTTGCTTTAGGTGGTCCCACACTGGAGACGTCTCCTGGTGCTGTCACCATGGCAAAAATGTAAATCCTCTCCATAGAAAAGTAATTTCACTGTAGGCCTCAAATTACTTTTCAAATGTAACATCTAACAGTAAAAAATAAAAAGTAGGCACAAATGGAAACTAGTCTCCAGAGGCAAGAATTAGTAGAAACAATGAAAACAAACTCAGACAGACTTAGGCATTAGATTTATGCCTTCTGTGTTTAAAGAAATAATAAAAATTTAAAAATCAAGCATGCGGTACTTGAAGAGCAGGGGTGGGTTATGGAATTTGGAAATGACTTAGCTATTTTTGCCTAAAGTTAACCTATAGCTATAAGAGCCTTAACTCAGTTTAGAGAAGGGTACTAATGAATCTACCCTATAAGACATCATCGCATAAGGACATCTTAATGAAGTTAAGATTGAACAAAAAATGTTCCATAATTTGTATGACCTATATAGTTTCTATCTTGTGCATGCCTAAAAATCACAAAGAATACATATGCAGTAAGTAACACTGATTGCCTGATATGGGAGATAGAGTGAGGGTGAGTATGGAGGTAGACTAGGGGTTTAGGGGGTCTATAATTTCATATCCCTTTCTTAGAAAAGAAACATTTAAAAATAACTTGCATATGTGATTATAAATTATATCAAAATATTTTAATTTTTGTTAAATAAGAGAAAAATGAAAATAATATGGTCCAAGAACATATTTATATATAAAAAAGGCTTAGCAACTGTCCGACCAGGGGGCAGACACTCAATGCAGGAGCTGCCGAGCTGTGGTGACTTGGCAGTGGTGGTTCTCAGGTGATACACCCCGGAACCAGAAAGGAGGGAGCCCAATTCCGGGGTGCATCACCCAAGATCCGGGACCCCTTGGGGGATGTTGGAGAGCTGGTTTCAGCCCGATCCCCACAGGCCAGGCTGAGGGACCGCCCCCCACAACCTGCTGGAGCAACCCCGCTCACTCCACAGACACCCCTCAAGCAGGGGCACCGCCCCAGGTGCAGCCGGCCAGGGAGGATCACGGGAGGTTGGCTCCAGGGTGTGTCCGGCCCATCTCTCCAGTCCCACCCCACCGGCCACCTTCTAATTAATTTCATTTCAATGTCCACAAATCTGTGCACCAGGGGAACTAGTTTCTGAATAAACAAATATGGCAATGCTGCCAAAACTTCATTGTGAGCTGGCAGGCAGTGCCTGAAATAAATAATACTACGGAAAACCAAATTTGGCGTTATAAAAGGAAGTCTGGTAAGTAATATGTGTCAAGATATAATGTAAAAAGTGTAATACGCTGTTCTTAAACATTCGGAAGCTGAGTAGTGCAAAATCTCCCACTTAAAAAAAACAAAAACCACATCCAAACCCAGCATGTAAAGGGAAGGCATTTTCTTTGCAGTTGCCTCAGTACACTTCACAGTCTTCTCACCAGTTCCAAAACCTGCTTCCAGTTTTATTTTTTTTCACTTGGAAATCCTTGTAATGATATTCCATCCACGGAACTAGTAACACTATAGAATAAAACGTAATACAACAGAATTATTACTACTAAGGTGCTTCTTATGAAATGAATTATTAGATTTGAACAAATGGAATAAGAAAAATTAGGAAAGTTATAATTTACAATTGCTACATTTATTAAATTTCAAGTCCCACCTGCGGTTGCCTTGGCAGGGCCAGACCTAAAGATTTTGGGGCCTCACGCTCTGCCTCTGTCTTCCCAGCCCCCGCCTATCTGCAGAACTACCTACCTGTTTTCTGACTATTTTTCCCAAAAACACAATTCGCGCGACACTTGAACAGCCCAGCGGCCGCGGAGCCTGCGCACCAGCCGCAGCCTGTGCGCCTGCGCTTTCTCGCTACCCCCAGCCCTTCCACCTCCGCTTCCCAAGCTGCTCTCAGGCCGCGCTCGGAGACTGACGGCTCTTCCCTCGTTCGTGGAGTCGTGTTTCCACGCCACCTGCGAAGGGTCATCGCGGTGCCCACGGCTTAGCGCTTGCGGACCGCAGGCGTCTGTCACCATGGCAACGACCGCTGGGGGCCCTGGTAAGCGCCAGTCCCCACTCCGCAGAACGGGCTCCACATCCTGCACTTTCCTTGCCCTGTGCGTGGGAAGAGATGGGGGAATGGGACACTTTGAGAGACACCTCTGGCAGCACCCCTCCCTTTTTTGGATCCTGGCAATCCGCATTCTCAGCGCGCGTCCACAATCCATTGGCCTGGAACCTTGGTTCTGCGTGGGTGTTAAGAGGGGAAAAAAAAACATTCTGACGACAAAGAGTGGCAAGAATGTTGCGCCCTACTTCGTGTTTTTTAAGAGAAGTTTTAGGCTCATAGGAAAATTGAATGGGAGAAACAGATTCCCCATATCTCCCCTACCTGGATACATGCATAGCCTCCCCATTATCAACATTCCCCAGTGAGCAGTACAATTGTGAACCTGCACTGACACATCATAATCACCGAAAGTCCAGTTTACCAGGGTTCACTCTTGGTGCTGTACATTCTATGGGTTTAGACAAATGTATAATGATATGTATCCAATCCTGTGGTATCATACAAAATAGTTTCTCTGCTCCCAAATACTCTGTGATCCAACCCTTATCCCACCCCAATCCCTGGCAACCACTGATCTTTTTACTATCTCCACAGTTTTGTCTTTTCCAGAATGTCATATAGTTGGAATCATATATTATGTCACCTTTTCAGATTGGCTCCTTTCACTTAGTAATATGCTTTTAAGTTTCCTGCATGTCTTTTTCTTACTTGATAAGCTCATTTCTCTTTTAGCATCAAATAGTATTTCATTGTTTGGGTATGCCACAGTTTATCCATTCACCCTCTGAAGAGCAGCTTGGTTGCCTCCAAGTTTTGGCAATTATGAATAAAGCTGATGCAAACGTCCGTGTGCAGGTTTTTGGACGATAGTTTTCAGCTCCTTTGGGTAAATATCAGGGAGTACAACTGGATCATATGGTAAGAGTATATTTAGTTTTATAAGAAACTGCCAAACTATCTTGCAAAGTGTCTGCATTATTTTTCATCCCCACCAACAATGATTGAGAGCTCCTGTTGCTTCCCATCCTCACCAGCATTTGTTATATCAGTGTTCTGGACTTTGGCCATTCTAATAGGTGTGTAGTTGTGTTATCGGAGAAATGCATGGGTGGTTTTTTGTTGTTGTTTTTTTTGCTAGTGGGAGTGGGGTCCTTAGGATATCTCAAGAAAAAGAATTTTCTGAGACTCACATGGGAGGATGAGTGATCTTTATTTGTGTGGAATTACATCTCTGGGTTTGTAAAGTCCCATTTCCCTTAAACCAGTCCTGGAAGATGTGCATCTGGGGATTCAGTAGAGCTAAAAGCAATGCCAGCATCCAAAGTTTCCGTTCCATGATGGAATTGGGTCCAGTACAGTAATAGGCTAGTTACAGTTATTCAGTCCATTGTTTGGGGTCCACATGACTCTGGGCCATGTGGGCAAATGCAGGGGACCCAAGAGAGTGCACCCCCTGCAACAAGAGTCCCAAGAGATCAAGAAGCAAACTCCTTTTAGGAGCTTAAGTATCTCAAATCTTCAGGTGCTTGAAGCAGCCACGCCTACTATAGCTAATGACCTATTCCTAGGTGTGATTGACAGGCAAGTACCTTCCCTATTTCATCCAGACTCTACTGGGCTTTATTCTAAACTGCAGCTTCCTGGCAAAGCTGCACAGATGACACATTCATAATATTTGGCCTTCTTTTTGCTTCTTCCCAGTTATTATAACTAGGTTATATTACAACTAGAGGCCCAGTGCATGAAATTTGTGCACTGGTAAGGTGGCTGCTGGCCAGCTGGTACTCCCTCCCTTCCCCTGGCTGGCCCCACCCCCTGGGCAAACTCCCAGTCGAGGGGACAGTTTGCATACTACGCTTTTATTATATAGGATGGTATCAGTTGTACTTTGTTGTTTTGTGTTTCTCTTATGACACGTGATGTGGAACACCTTTTCATATGCTTGCCATCTGTTTATCTTCTTTGGTGAATTGTTTGTTGAGGTCTTAAAATTGGGTTGTTTTCTTATTGTTGAGTTTTAAGAGTTCTGTGTATATTTTGGATAACAGTCCTTTATCTGATGTGTCTTTTGCAAATATTTTCTCCCAGTCTGTGGTTTGTCTTATTCTCTTGATGTTGTCTTTCCCAGAACAGAAGTTTTTCATTTAATTAAGTCCACCTAATTCATTATTTCTTTCGTAGATGGTGCCTTTAGTGCATAACTGAAAAGTCATTGCCATACTCAAGGTCATCTAGGTTTTCTTTATATTATCTTTTAGGAGTTTTATAGTTTTACATTTTACATTTATGTCTATGGTCCATTTTGAGTTAATGTTTGTGAAAGGTATAAGGTCTTTGTCTAGATATCATTTTTTTGGTTGTGGATGTCCAGTTGTCCCAGAACCATTTGTTGAAAAGACTGTCTTTGCTTCATTGTATAGCCTTTGCTCCTTTGTCAAAGATCAGTTGACTATATTTATGGAGATCTATTTGGGAGCTCTTCATTCTGTTCCATTGATCTGTTTATTCTTTCACCAGTACCATTCTGTCTTATTACTTTAGCTTTATAGTAAGTTTTGATGTTAGGTAGTGTCATTACTTTGTTCTCCTTCAATATTTTGTTGGTTCTTCTGGGGTTTTTTGCCCTCCATATAAACTTTAGAATCTGCCCTAGCTTGTGTAGCTCAGTTGGTCGGTTGTCATCCCATGCATCAAGAGATTGCTTGTTCAATTTCTGCTCAGGGCACATGCTCAGGTTATGGACTCAATCACTGGTGGGGGCGTGCACAGGAGCTGATCGATGTTTCTCTTTCACATTGATGTTTCTCTCTTGCCTTCTCCCTTCCTTTCTCTCTGAAAATCATTAAGCTATTTTTTAAAATTTAGAATCAGTTTGTCAGTATCCATGAAATAACTTGATGGGATTTTGATTAGAATTGCTTGGATCTATAGGTCAAGTTGGGAAGAACTGACATCTTGACAATATAATCTTTTTATTTTTGAACATGGATAATTTCTCTATTTAGTTCTTTAATTTCATTCACCAGAGCTTTGCAGTTTTCCTCATATAGATTTTGTACATGTTTTGTTAGATTTATACCTGAGTATTTCAGTTTCTGAGGTGCTAATGTAAATGGTATTATTTTCCATTTCAAATTCCACTTGTTCATAAATAGAAATGCAGTTGACTTTTGTACATGAACCTTGTATACTTCAACCTTTTCAGTTTAAATTTTTTGACTGTAAACATAATGCATGCTCATTATAGAACATTTATAAACTATTTTGAAGTAGGAAAGGAATCTACCTAATGATAATACTCAGAGGCCCCCAGAGTAACTTTATGGCACATTTTTGAACAATTCTGACTTTTAAGAAAATATAGTTAAAATCATAGTATATTTGCCATCATCATATACTATATATCTCTTTTTAAAAGTTTCACTATTTAAAAAACATACAAACTAGTTTTTTAAAGCATTAGTTTTTAGTGGCTTAGAACAACACAGATTTGTTATTTTATAATTCTGACATGGGTCTCACTGAACTAAAATCAAAGTGTCAGCATGGCTACATTCCCTCTAGAGCAGCGGTTCTCAACCTGTGGGTCGCGACCCCTTTGGGGGTCGAATGACCCTTTCACAGGGGTCGCCTAAGACTATTGGAAAACACATATATAGTTACATATTGTTTTTGTGATTAATCACTATGCTTTAATTATGTTCAATTTGTATCAATGAAATTGGGGGTCACCACAACATGAACTGTATTAAAGGGTCGCAGCATTAGGAAGGTTGAGAACCACTGCTCTAGACTCTATGCTCCTGAACTTATGGTCAACTAACTATAGAGACCGCTTGAGTTCCTTGGTTTATGATTTCTTCCTCCATTTTCAAAGTCTGCAGTGGCTGGTTGAGTCTCTCATATTGCATCACTCTGACACCAACTCTCCTGCCTCCCTCTTTCACCTGTAAGGGTCTTGTGATTAAATTGAGCCCACCTGGATAATTTAGGCTATACCTCCATCTCAAAGTCAGCTGGATAGCATACTTAATTCCATCTGTAACCTTAATTCCTCCTTGCTATATAATATAGCATAGGAATTAGGACATAGAAGGCTTTTGGGTGTGTGTGTCGTTATTCTTCCTATTACAGTACCTATAGTCTCTACCTTGCTTTTTTTCACTTAACATAACTTTGAGATGACTCTGTATCTGTATATAGAGATTTGCCTCATTCTTTTTAATGGCTGCTTAATGTTCCATTGTCTGGATATACTATAATTTATTCAGTGTATTTACTGTTGGTGGATATTTAGGTTATTTTCCCCTTTTGTTTTTACAAACAGTGCTGCAATAAATATCTTTATACCAAATGTGTCATTTCCCACATGTAAGCACATCTGTTATGGAATAAATTTATGAAAATTTATAAAAGTGAAATTTCTGGGTCAAAGGATAGATGTATTTTTCTATTTAAAAATCTTTTTTCTGTTTTTCTTCTTATTGAGGTAATTTGCACACCTTACAGTTCATTCATTTTTAAAGCATGTCATTCATCCGTTTTTTAGTACTAGTATATTCAGAGTTGGTATATAATCATCACCACAATCAATTTAAAAACATCACCACAAAAAGATGTAAAAATAGGGGAAGGGACATACGTGAACTCACTGTATCTTTCACTCAATTTTTTTTTTTTGTAGAGCTACTAGTAAAACTGTTCCCCCAAAAGTCTTAATTCAAAAAATTGCAACTAATTTTGCCTTTCTCTTGGCCCTATCTTCAGAGTTATAGCCTACTTAAAATAGAATTAATGTCATAGATAATTTGAGTCATCTTAAAGTCTATAGATATATACAGTTGTGGGTATAAGGTAGCAATTTCATCCATTAACAGGGCAAGGAGAACTTTTTACTTACATTTTTTTTGGTTTCTGGAGTCATGGTATTTTATTATTAGTATATAGGTTATCCTTATAAAAAATTTGACTGCAGTGTGCTTAATAGTTGAATGGTACTGTGGACCAGTATATACCATTAACTAACATTTACTTTTTTTCTGGTAACATGCATAATTACCTTTTTTGTGAGGCTTCTAGTGCATCTCTAAAACGTCATTGTTGACATCCACATCAGTCACATATTTTATCTTGAGAATATACTATGATTAAATTATTTTTCCATTGTTGGACATGTCTGTTATAGCCTTCTAAAAATGCCTAACTTAAATATTTAAAATGCGATGGCCATGTATTTTCATCTAAAAGTCTCTGATTCTATTACAAATGCAAAATAGGGCCTAGTGTTTTGGGTAGGAAATTGCTTGGGGGATAGTGGATGCTGCAGCCTAATTCTCTCCTTTATTCTGTAGTCCCACATACAGAGTGGTTGCTGAGTCCCATGTATGTTATTTTGAAGTTATATGCTCCTCTTTTCTGTAATCAATTTTTACTTTTTCTTAATGTGGATCAGCAGTTTATGATGGCTGGCCATTTTTAGTTTTTTAACTGTTGTTAGGCAGAATTAATAAATAACAGAAGACAAAAGGCATCAACTTGCAGCCATTTGGCAGGCACTTAAATGTTTAAATAAATGAACAAGAATTAGGGAGGTAAGATTATAGATAACTGTTTTCATTGTTTTTCAGCTTTTTCTCATTGCTGTTGTAGGATATGGCATAATTTGGGATAGATCTGAATTCAAGTGTTTTGGTCTCAGTTAACTCATATTTTAATGTTTAATTAAAATAAACTCTGGTCTGCCAAAAAGTAATTACAGATATGGGGAATTATATATGTTTGTACATGCTAGATAAATCTGTGAATATTAACTCAGGTGTTTACTTAGTCATTCATATAAATGTTGCTGAGACTCATAATCTGAAGGTAAATATGCTTAACTGTGTAATTTAAGGTTCTAAATTGTTAATGTAAATATGGAATGGAGCTTCAGGTGGAGAAAACAATTAAATGTACAAAATTTAGAAGCTTTTAATACAGCTTTGGCTTAACATGTTTTACTTATTTAAGGGGCCTGGAATCCATGTGACATAGTGTGAAAATTCCTGCTTTAAAATATCTGTGTCTTACCTGTTTTTTTTTTTTCTTTCTACATACTTTTTCATGCTTCTGAGATTCAGACTATCCTATATGTTTACTAGTTATTACTTACATCATATGTAGCATGTTTATATATTTATATATATTAAATAACTGCCATATCGTACTTGTTCTCATTTTTTAAAATCTCATGTTTTTCTTCGTTGAATTACTTTATTCTCTCTGCTGTGCCCTTTTTTATTAAAATTATTTACCCCATATAAAACAATCTATTCTTTTTCATGGAAATGCTGTTATTTTAGGATCTTGGAGTGAAAATATACTGCAGTATTTTCTGAGAAATAACCAGATCACCACAGAAGATGGTGCCCAAATCACCTGGTATCATGCTGCTAACCATAAGGCACAAATGAATGAGGCACTGAAAAGTAAGTCAGTGCAGTTATTTATATTTACATTGGGTAATAGATGAATCCAACTCTTTAAAAAGTATCTGAGCATATTTGCAGGTACCAGAGACCTTTTATCTTTCTCAAAAGGTCTGGCATCTTCTGCAGTCCCTATTTTGTAAGTATTAACTTCTTTTATTTGGACAGGCACTGCCCACATGATAGAGGCTGATGTCCTCCTTCCAAGTGAGGGATCAGACCATGGCCAGCCGATCATGGCCCATCCTCCTGAAACAAGTAGTGATAATACTCTCCAGGAATGGCTGACTGAAGTCACGAAAAGCAATAAAGGCATCAAGCTGGATTTTAAGAGGTATTTGTACAAATATATTCAGTCTTCTGGTTGTTACAGAATAATTATTTTGTGGGGGGGAAGTTAATAGCCTCTCATATCTGTGCCTGACTAACTAACTTTGTACTTTTATCTAAGTTGAATTGGAATTGCAGACTGATACATTCTAGGAATGGATCTAACACCCACTGAGCTGTTTAAAGTTAATTTTTATAAAGGAATTTATTGTAAGTGACCATTATGATAATACAACAGTAAATTTACAATGCTACCTTTATTAAAAGGTAGTCCAGAAGAGAAGGAATTGAGAGAATTTTGTTGAGGTAGTTAATGCATATTTTACTTGATTTATGTTGTTACATTTGTGTATAGGGGATTATTTAGATTTCTTCAATAACTGAAATGTTCCTTTAAAAACAGTATTTTGGAGGCATTTATAATGAAGAGCAAGATTAAGTGTCATTTCATAGTAAGTTTTACTTTTCTGGTATTTTGGTAGTGTGAAAATTATAGGTAAAGCCAGAAATATATTGGGTCACCATAGAAGCTCACCATAAGCACTAAAGCAGCTTCTATGAAAATCTAGGATTTGTGGTAAGCCTACTTCATCTCTGAAAAATATTTTTGAATTGAATGATCTCAAGAAATTAATAAAGATTTGGAAATCTGCCTGGCTGGTGTTGCTCAGTGGTTGAGCATCAACCCATGAACCGGGAGGTCACAGTTTGATTCCTGGTCAGGGCACATGCCCAGGTTGTGGGTTTGATCCCCAGTAAGGGGTGTGCAGTAGGCAGCTGATTGATGATTCTCTCTCATCAGTGATGTTTCTATCCCTCTCTGCCTCTCCCTTCCTCCCTCTGGAGAAAAAAATATATATATTTGGAAATCTTATTCATAGAGTTATTAAGAGGACTCTAGTCATTGTTGTGGGGCTAAATATACCAGTAAACCTCCTTATACTGTTGGTGAATTCCAGAGCTATTTGCAGTAAATGGAAAAACTTTTAAGATGGTGAATGTTCCAATTCCATTTCATTGACAAAGAAATTTAGTCCCAGAGCGGTTAAGTGATTTACTCAAGGACAACAGCTGAGCTTGGCAGCTGAGCGAGGACCAGATTTCAGGTTTCCTGGAGCCAGTTCAATATGCCATGAAACAAAGTACTTGATCTTTAATGCCTGGTGACTCGAAGTTTTAGAGCTCCTTGCCTTTTTGTGTGTTTAGTTTTTTGTATGTTTATTATTGCCCCCGGAGTTATTCCCTGTGATGTATTCTTTGGCTCCTTGCCAGTCAGATTAGCTCATTTATTTTTTTAGATCTATATATTTATTGATTTCAGAGAGGAAGGGAGAGCTAGAGAGAGAGATAGAAACTTCTATATTGAGAATCATTGATCACCTGCCTTCTGCACGCCCCCTACTGGGGATCAAGCCCACAACCTAGGCATGTGCCCCAACCAGGAATCAGTTCACAGGTTCATGCTCAATCACTGAGCCACACCAGCAGGGCAGCTCATTCATTCTTAAACATTGACAGCTACCACAAAAGGCCAGTAAAAAAAAGACTTTTTGGTAATAACATATTTGAAGGGTGTTGCCCGTCTGACTAGAATTTGCACTCTGAAGCAAAACTCTTCACCTTCTCAGTAAGAGATGCTGAATGACCTTTTAGTCAAAATTTACTAGCTCTTGTTTTGTACATTGAAGTTAACTTGTTCAGTAATAATAATAACTAAGTAATATATGATGATTTAAAATTTTTATTTGGAGTAGCAAACTCCCCTGTGTTTTAGCAAAAATTATTTCCCCTTAGAATATAATTTTAAATGAGTTATTGTAATTTTAAGTATGATTTTAATTATGTCACCCCTAATTTCTAAATGAGTTTAATAGAAAAATAGGATGTGATACTCAGAAGTAACTTTTTAGGAAAAAGAATCTATTCTATAAAAACGAAGTTTAAATTTTTTTCTAGGGATTTAGAAAAGTACTAAGCAAAGATAAATTTTAGATAGTATTCTGATCAGGACTTCCCTCTTCAAATTATCAATGTGGCAAACCTTTAAACAGTCCTTTATGGGAAACTTAATACTAATACATGTAAGAACTGAGAATGTAATTAGAATTACATGGAATTTATAGTTTAACTAGAGGCCTGGTACATGAAATTCATGCATGGGAAGGGTCCCTAGGCCTGGCCAGCCATCAGGGCCAATCTGTGGGGTGACTGGCAGGGCGATTGGGGCCCCCGCTAGCACCTGCCTTGTCTGGCCTGGCGCCACCCACTCGCTGGCCCCACCCCCTACCGGTCAGGGCCTGTGAGCTGGGGGCAGCTCCTGCATTGAGCATCTGTCCCCTGGTGGTCGGTGTGCATCATAGCGACTGGTCATTCCACTGTTTGGTCAATTTGCATATTAGGGTTTTATTATATAGGATTGAGAGGGATGTGTCATTATACAGGATTTACAATATTGGGTCTTCCAGGCTTTTCCTCGACATATACTCCTTTAGGATTATCTTGTCAAGTTCTAGAAAAATAAGAACTATAATAACAAAAGTGTTATTTCCTTTAGTAAGGTTTTATGTTTTACTTAATGTAGGTTTTGTTTTTCATATTTAAGTGTTTGGTAAGGGAGAGTATCATTACTTTTTGTATTAGTAGTCTATATTAGTGGTAACTAAAATATTTACATATAAAATAGAATATGTATATTAAATTCTTGCTTCATTGTGTCTTGTGTCATAGTTTCTTATTGCCACAGTGCTTTACATGTAGTATATGCTGATGGAATTTCACTTATATATGCTGAAGGAATTTCAGTTTTGGGGAGAAAATTCTGTTTGACACTAGATATTGTCAGATGGAAAACCAATGTTAAACAGCCCTATCTATGTCAGCTTACTAAATTGAGGAAGCCTAAAAAGTTCCCCCAACCTCTGCAAACACCAGATTTCTTAAGAAATCAGAGTCCTTTCCAGAAAAGAGTTTCAGGGTTTCCCCCCCGGCTGCACCCAGGAGGAGCAGAACCCCATAGGACTTGCAGGCATGCAAGCTTTGGAATCACAGGTATGAGGTGCTTGCTACCAAAAATGGGGGAATTTGTAGGAAGTACAGTGTCAGATGATCAGAATTGTCGTTTTAACATGGTATTGATACCCTTCAAGGCAGAGTGCATTTGAGACAGAGAAATACAGAATCTGCATTAGAATTTGCAGTGTTAGAGTTTATTAGTCCACTAAGATCTAGGGCCTCCAATAAAAAAAAGAATGAAATCTTACCATTTGAGACAGCATGGATGGACCTAGAGGGTATTATGCTAAGTGAAATAAGTCAGGCAAAGAGATACAAATGCCATATGATTTCACTTGCATGTGTAGTCTAAAGAACAATATAAATGAACAACAAAACAGAAGCAGACTCATAGGTATAGAGAATAGACTCATGGTTGCCAGAGGGGAAGGGTATTGGGGAACTGGTGAAAAAGGTGAAGGGATTGAGAAGTGCATATTGGTAGTTACAGAATAGTCATGGAGATGTAAAGTACAGCATAGGAAATATGGTCAAGCCAAAACCGGTTTGGCTCAGTGGATAGAGCATTGGCCTGCGGACTGAAGGGTCCCAGGTTCGATTCCGGTCAAGGGCATGTACCTGGGTTGCGGGCACATCCCCAGTAGGAGATGTGCAGGAGGCAGCTGATCGATGTTTCTCTCTCATCGATGTTTCTAACTCTCTATCTCTCTCCCTTCCTCTCTGTAAAAAATCAATAAAAAATATATTTAAAAAAAAAAGAAAGAAATATGGTCAATAATATTGTAATAACTATGTATATGCCAGGTGGGTACTGAAAATATCAGAGGGAACACTGTAAAGTATATGATTATATAGCTACTATGCTGTACACCTAGAAACTAATACAAAATAATCCTGAATGTTAATTGTAATTGAAAATATTTTTTAAATTAAACAGATATATATATATATATATATATATAAAATCTAGGCCCTCCATTCCAGGGGCAGAAGAGTGGGGAAAAAGAGCTTACCACATGGGAGCAGAGTGAAAGGCTAGCGGCTGGTTTCCTCTAGTTTTAATGCTCAGTATCCTTGCTCACTAATAAACGTGACCCAAGAAATAATGGGATTATCAGTTTCTCTTCGTAAAATAGAGGGCCCAAAAGGAGTGGAGTGAAAAGCAGTAGAAGCATAAGCAGAAGGATGCCAGTCCCTTAGGAAGAAAGATGGAAATGTGGAGAGGGGATGCTGAATGTTTTTCCCCCCAACATCCATCTTTCAAGTTCTTAGCCTCCCATCACAGTAGTCACTAAAAGCTAATTTTCTTAGAAATCAACATAGGCCTTAAAGGGTCTGAAATGGTTCAGCATTGTAAGTAGTATAGTTTCCAGTAAAGTGTGTGTATACATTTTTCAAGAGGAAAAATTATGTGGTCTGATTAAAACCTTATTGTTTCAAAATCTCTAGGTCTATCGGTCATTGACAACAAACTGTGTTTTCAGTCTGGCAGCTGTAGAGCCAGCCATGATGCTCTTGGAAAATGTGAAGAAGCATCTGAAGCGTCCTGTGTGGATTAACGCTGATATTCTTCCCGGTCCCAATGGAAACAGCAGAGTAGTGGATGCAAAACCTTTTATAGACACTGTGACTTCCTTCTTTCCAGATGTGACCTTTTCCCTGGGTTGGACAACAGGATGGCATCCTGAGAAAGTTAATGAAGGTAATAATTTTTAAAAATGTATTTCTTGGTGGTCAAATTAAAATATACTCCAGCCCAACCGGCGTGGATCTGTGGTTGAGCGTTGACCTATGATCCAGGAGGTCACGGTTCGATTCCCCGTCAGGGCACATGCCTCGGTTGCGGGCTCGATACTCAGTGGGGGGTGTGCAGGAGGGAGACGATCAATGGTTCTCTCTCATCATTGATGTTACTATTTCTCTCTCCCTCTCCCTTCATCTATGAAATCGATAAAAAAATATTTTAAAAAATATAAATACTGAAAATACAAAAATACCTTCAATACAAAACCAAAAACACATTCCACAAAATCTAAGAGCCTAATGGAGAGAAAGGTCTGGCCCTAAAGATATGTGTATGATTCTTCTATTATTTCAGTAGACACTTCACTCACTGGTGACATTCTGTCACCAGCTTCCATGGGAAATATTTATTGGCAAGGTCTAGAATAATGAAAGCTGTCTCTGTACATTCTTTAAACAAATCCTAAGTTGGTCTCTTTGAACTTGTAAAACATTCTATAGTCTTTTTTTTTCTTTTTACTGTGGAGCAAGCTCCCATTGTTAGATGAAAGATTAAAAAAAAATGGTTTTAAGAGCTTTCCATGTGATTTGAGGCCAGAAGTAGGGGGAGTGTGAGTGCTGCTGCCTGGACATTGGAAGGGGCTCCCATGCAGGGTGCTGGGGCCTTGGTGCCCTCCTGCTCTCTTTGGCTGGACAAGGTGTGGGAGGCCATGCACTTCTTTCTCCTCTAGGCTCAATCCCTTCTTTCCTTCACATATTTCTACAGAAGGACCTGATATTTTCAGCTTCTCTTTTCTGGCTGAAACTTACTACACTATTTGAATTCATCTTTCTATTTCTTCATACATCCCTAGGTAGTAATTTCCAGGTAAACAGCCAGTAAGCCATCAGATGCTATGGACACCTGTCCATGCGGTTAAAATGATGAACTAAGAAGGTATTTAGAACCTATGGAGATGTGAGCTTTTATCCTGTGTTTAGGGCATTCATTTTTTACTTTTTTACTATTACTGTTTTTATTTATTTTTATTAAATGTATCGGGTTGACATTGGTTAATAGGAACATAGAGATTTCAAATGTACATTTCTGTGATACAAGATCTGTATATTTCACTGTGTGCCCACCACCCAAAGTATTATTGTTTTAGATAGAAAGTTTTTTAGTCTAGCATGAGATTTGAATAACTACTATCTAGTGACATTTAGGTTATAATCCCTTGGACCAATAATTGTTATGATTGAGAGAAAAAATAATATGTTTTAACTTAATTCTAGTTCAACTTTCTAATCATTCAAATTTTTATTAATTTCATTAAAAATTGTAACATATAATTTAAAGTGTTTAAAGAAGGTAAACCAGAAATGATTTAGTATCTTGCTTACTAATTCTGAACTTCTTTTAGTCACTGTTTAACTCAGACTTTAACCTCAGGCTTGAATTGAGTTAAACCATATCTGGGTCTTTAAGTCATGTTGGTGTTGAATTATTTAAGGCTGCTTTCCCCCACTGGCCTCTTGTCATTACCAACGTGTGTTTTATCCTCCCTTGCTTCTTATGCCACAAATTTTATAGAGAGATTTTATGTTTTTGTTAATGGAAGTATAGCTTCTGTTAGCAATAATGTTAAGTGTAGCTTCTATAAGCAAATTTTCTAATTAAAGATGTATAATTTTTTTTTCAGATTCAAAAGGAAAGCAGACATTTCCCTTCTTTCATGAGAAATTTAACTGCTAACCTAACATATTCACATAGGCTTTCTGCAAAATGCTCTTTTACTGACCAATGCTTTTTTACAACCTGCTTTTGATAGATTCTGGGTTATTTTAGAAATAAAATTTTTTTTTCTGAAGTTTTATAAACAGTTAGGTGTGATTTTTACAATGTCCTAACATGATTGAAAGCACATATATAAAAGTCTACCACTATGTCTATTTTAGGTAAAATGTATTAGAAATCTGGACTAGCCAAAAGCTTAAAAATTGAAGTTAAATGTCACCATGATAAATGAAAGAGTAATAAGTAAATAAATAAACAAATAAATAAAATTTAAAAATTTCAAGTTAATTATTACGTAATTAGCTAACCAACACCTACTAGCCATCTTTCTCTTAGAAAAGAAAATGTAATTAACATAAATGGAAGATCTTAGTTTATAGGGAATATTAATGATGAGGAAGTGCCTAAAAGTCTTAGAATCTTTAAAGTAACTACTGTGTCAAAATTTGATTTTTTTGCACTTGAAATATTAGTAAATTATTTTTTTCATTTATTGATTTTAGAGAAAGAAGAAGGGGGAGAGAAGGGAGAATATTTGTATTGTTCCACTTATTTATACATTCATTGATCGATGCTCGTATGTCCCTAACTAGGGCTCAAACCCGCAACCAGAATGATATGTAACCAATTGAGCTACCCAGCCAAGGCATTTTTTTTCTCAGATTTGCTGTAGATTACTTGTGGCATGATTTTAGATTTAACTTTCATCTACATTTTCCACCCAAAATATTTTCTTGCACTGTGATATTTTAATTCTATTTGTATTCAAATGAAAATTTGCATGAATTACCTGTGAATTTACATATGTAATTTAGTTTTTATTTAATTGACTTTAGTATTCTAGTAGAAAAGTTAAATTTCTTTCTTTTGATTTCAGGTTATAGTTGGACAATGGTGAAAGAGATGGAATGCATATGCAATGAACTAAGTCAGCCTGTAACTTTTCCTGTCAGAGCAGCATTAGTCAGACAGTCTTGTTCTCAGTTTCTTTGGCTGTTAAAGAAATCAAACAGGTATGTATAAGTTTAACAGCATAGAGTGTGCATGTGAGTGTGTGTGAAAGACAGAGACAAAGGATGGAAACTAATTATATCAAGACGGTGTGTGTAGGAGAGGATATGAACACTGATTCTGTAAGCATATAGACTCCCTCACCAGGGTGAAGCTTCTTAATGAACCTTAACATTGTCTCTTCCTCACAGTTTTTGCACATAGTAGGTGCCCAGTAAGTGTCACTTTTTTCATTGCTATACATTGACAAAGTTTTAAGCAGATAAAATAGTTACCCTCTGAATTCTATAATAATTTCAGAAGTCTATTCCATGAAAACTTTTTTTTCATCCTCACCCAAGGATATTTTTAATTGATTTTTTGAGAGAGAAGGAGACAGAGAGAGAGAGAAAGAGAAAATGAGAAACGTTGATGTAAAAGAGAACAATTGGCCGCCTCTACGAACCCTGACCAAGAATTGAACCCACAACCCTTTTGGCTTACGGAAGGACACTCCAGCCAACTGGGCCACCCGGCTGGGTTCTTTGTCTTTGAGGCTTAGTAATTTTACTAGGCTGTGTCTCCATAAGGACCATTCTGTATCTTATGGAGACACAGGCATGTGGACTTCTTTTCACTATGTAGATTCAAATGTTATTTTCTGAAATATTTCTGTGAATTATATTTTTATATATTTGTTCTTTTGCATTTGTAACACTATGATTTCTCTTTTAGGGACTCCTATTATGAATATGTAAATCTCCTTTGCTTGTCTTTGTTATCTATTATTTTCTCTCTAGTCTCTCCTTTTATTTGCATTTTATTTTACTTGATTTTATAATTTGTCTTTTCTGTCCCTTACTGTATTTTCAATAATGTCTTTTCTTCCTTGTATACCTTTAGATTTAATATTGTTTTTGTAATAGTATTAATTTTCCACTTCTTTCCTAAGATCTGCCAGTTAATGTTTTATCACCTCCTTTCTGTTGTCTTGCATTTGAGCTCATATCTCTGTTTTGTGCTCTTTCTTCAAAGAGGCAATTGCATCATTTAAAAAATGTTTGGTTGTGGTTTTCATCTGCTTTGTGGCATTCTTTTTGTTCATTTGTTTGATCTGTTTCAGCTATCTGATAGTTGTTTAAAGATGAGGCATTTATTATTCCATCTGCCATTTATTTTTTCTTATATTTTGTTGTACTCTCTTGTATAAAACCTCTGCCAAATTATTTTGATTATTCTACTTTAACGAAAGTGAGGTCTTCTAGATCAGCTACTTGTCCAAAGTTCATATTTGAGAGGAACCAGGACTGTGGTTCTTATGACCCAGAGAGGCTCATGTGTGAGTTTGTTTAACCTTTAACTTCTCCCCAGTCAGTGCTGATAGGTGGTTGTAGTTTAAGTAAAATCTTTCATCTATTTCTTAAATTTAAAATGTTGGGTTTCCACAGCAGTGGCCTTGTTCCCTATGGCATTCCTTTGTAAAGTCTTTCCTTGTCTACACTGCTTCTCGGGACCAAAGCTGATCCAGGAAAGCTCTGCAAAGTGTTTAGGTGGAAATTGCTCCTCATCTGTGAGTGGTGTTTGTAGGCTTCCTCTGTAAACTGCTACATGGGCGAACTCCATCTCCTTATATACCCGTCTGGCCTTAATGTATTGCTACTGGAATCCTTTTTTACCTGTTTTGTAATTTTCAGTTTCAGCTCTTTCTTAATTTCATTGAATATCAAGTTTCTGTTTTCATTCTTCTGTTCTTTTTGCTGCTTTTGGATGATTCTTAGGAGAAAAGGGAAGCAGGGCTGACTTTAGGCTGCCATGTTCAAATAGGATGTTCCTACTATCCCATTTCTTTCATTATCTCTTGCCTCAATTTTCTCATCTTCCACTTCTTGTGTAGCCAATCACTCTCCTGAAATTTCTCATTTGAAGATCACACTTTGTTCAAGCCAAATTCTTTACCTCTGCAACACTTAATTAAGTACTGCTGGTCACCCCCTTCAGTCTGAAACTTCCTTGTCTTTCACCTCATGGCATTGCACTAAGTGGGTTCTTCTGTATCTGTCTAGTTCTTCTTTGTTGTTGTTGATGATGATTTCTTTTTCTCCATCCTTAATTTTGCATTTCTCTTGACTCCATCTCTTTTAGAGTTTTCTTGTTTTAAATATGAAAGGTGAAATAATAAAGCTTTAATGGAATATAGCACTAGAAACTATCTTTACAACATTGGGCAAGGGGAAGAATTCTTAAACAAGATACAAAAATCACTAGCCATAAGGGATATGTTTGAGTAATTTGAATACATGAAAATTCAGAAATTCTTTCTATCAAATGATACCATGAAGAGCATGAACAGGCTAGACAGAATTAGGGAAGATTTTTATCTAATCTAATAAAGAGGGAATATGCAAATTGACCTCACAAAGATGGCGGCACCCAGTCCCCTCAGCCCTGCGGGAGTCTCCCAGTCATTTCAGCCCCGCTGCTGGCAGCAAGCAGGCAAGCAGGCCTCGCAGAGAGCAGAGAACCATGGGGAGGGGCCTAAGCCGTCAGTAGGACATCCCCTGAGAGCTCCTGGATTGGAGAGGGTGCAGGTCGGGCTGAGGAACCCCCCCCCCACACACACACACACACACGAATTTCGTGCACCGGGCCTCTAGTTAAATTCATAAAGAACTATCATCTATTACTTGTATATCACAATTTATTTATCTCTTCTATCATTGAATGACATTTAGATTGTTTCATGTTTTTATTGATTTTAGAGAAGGAGGGAGAGAGAAACAGCTGTGTGAGAGAGAAATATCAAATGGCTGCCTTTGCACACCCCCTACTGGGGAGTGAGCCCACAACTTGGGCACGTGCTCCGACCAGGAATAGAACAGGTGACCTCTTGGTGCATGGGACGATGCTCAATCTGCTGAGCCATACTGGCCAGAGCTGTTTCATGGTTTTGACTATTACAAAAGATTGCTGCTAAGAACATTTATACACACACACACACACATCATGGTGCACATGTGCCTGCATTTAGAACAGTTATATCAGGAGGGAATTCTAGGAGTAGAATATTTAGGTCTTAGAGTATTCATATTTTCAACTTTAGTAGATAATGCTAAACTATTTTGCAAAGAAAATGAATAAACTGTAGCTACATGATTCAACTTGGATAAATTTCACAAACAATGTTCAACAAAAGAATCAAGACCAAAAATTATATTCTATACCATATGATTCCATTTATGTAAAATTCATTAAAAGGAAAAATTAAACTGTTTTATTTAGGGATGAATACATAGTTGGTAAATTAAGAAAAGCAAGAAGGTGGCTACCACAAAAGTCAAGGTTGTGAGGACTCCTGGGGAGGGCAAGGTTGTGGTGGGCAGTGACAAATGTGCCTCTCGAGGTGCTGGTAATGTTCTATTTCTTGACTTGTTTTAGTTACACTGGAGTTAATTTTCTAATAATTTGTTAAAATGTACACATGCATTTTTCCTACATATGGTATTTCACTATAAAAAGGGCTTTAAATATAAGACCTGAGAATTGATTTGAAGGAATACAATTCAAGATATCCTTGGGCAATTTTATTTTTCCTATTTCAGTTTAAGTACAACAGGGGGAAGATTAAAAGAGAGAACTCTAGAAAGCTCTGGATAGCTCTTCTTTTTTAAAAAAAAAAATGTATTTTTTATTGATTTCAGAGAAGAAGGAAGAGAGCGAGATTGAAACATCAGTGATGAGAGAGAATCATTGATTGACTGCCTCCTGCATGCCCCCTACTGGGGATTGAGCCCACAACCCAGGCATGTTCCCTTGACCAGAATCGAACCTGGAACCCTTCAGTCCACAGGTGGACGCTCTATCCACTGAGCCAAACCGGCTAGGGCTGGAAAGCTCTTTTTTAAACCTCAGTTCACATCATGTCTTTTTATACATTTTGTCACCATGGTGCTCAAATACAGTAGATGCCATATTAGCAAAAATAATAGATTTATAAAGTAGTTCTCATTTTCTTTTCTGTGTTCTCAGAATTTAAAAGTCCATTTTGATTTGTCACATAATATGGCTATGGAAGAAGATCCAAAGTACTTCCCTCTATTACATTTCCAGAATGGTGTCATCATCCTTAAGGACAGGAATGTGTCAGTATAACAAGAATATATGCCTTCGTTAGACCACTTTTTGATCATTGGTAGAAAAAATGCTTTGGAGATTTTCCCCTGGATTTGACTTGTTTATGGGGAAAATAAATACGAAATTAACAGCTTTGCATTTCTCTAGACTCCAGTGCAACAGGAAAATGTCACTGAAATGAAAATATACAGTTTAAATAGCATTAAAATTCTGAGCATATTCTTTTTTAAAATATATTTTTATTAATTTCAGAGAGGAAGGAAAAGGGGAGAGGTAGAGAAACATAAATGATAAGAGAGAATAATTGATTGGCTGCTTCCCGCACACTCCCCACTGGGGATTGAGCCTGTAACCTGGGCATGTGCCCTTGACTAGAATCGAATCTGGGACCCTTCAGTCCTCAGGTCGATGCTCTATCCACTAAGCCAAACCGGCTAGGGCTGAGCATATTCTTATATCCATAACAAATCTGCATATATTATTAATGTTTTTTAACTCCAGAAGTAGATCTAAATTTATTCCATTTGGTATTTTCAGTGACATCTTGTAGCATATCTCAGACAAAAATCCCCAGAAGGAATAGTGAAGCCACTTACAAAGTGAATGAGTGTTGGGGGTGTCAGTGGCACTTGTGTCTGTTCACAGTCTCTTCCAATTGTGCGCTGACTCTGGTCAGGCTACTGACGAAACTCAGGTTAGAGCTATAGTGTTTGTGTCGAGAACAGATTCCTTGATCAGCAGTGCAATCTCCTCAGTTCTTTTGTCCAAAATTTGGCCTATTTTCAGTGCTACTAGTCTGGGTTTCTAAAGCCATTTAACATTCCTGTAATTCAGATACAGCAGTTAGCTAATTTAGCAACAGTAATGTAATTTTTTTCCTCTTTAGTCCATTTAATGTTGATGAAGGCATGAAGGGATAATTTCGCCATTGCTAATTAATTTTTTTTTATCGGTGTGCATTTTGGTTGGAGACAAACTATTTTAGGCTTATTGGAATTCCTCATCACTGTTTCTTATCTTCCACTTTTAATACAGAATTCTGTTTTATTTTAATGCAGGTACAGCCTGACTATATGGACTGGAAAAAATGATAACTATTCCATTGAAGATTTACTTTGTATTAGAGACTATTTTGACAAAAAACAAGTTTTCTATGATATCTTGGAACCACAAAATTGTGAATTTAAACAAGCCATTGGAATCAAAGTTAATCTCTAAGAAGAAGATTCTTCTAAATTATTTGGTTTCATAATCCTTCTCTGCTTTGGTCTGAATTAATTACCATATAAATTGTGATTGAGTTATGCTCCAATTCATCCAATCAAAAAATACGTATTGAGTCCTAGCTGGTTTGGCTCAGCAGATAGAGTGTCGGCCTGCGGACTGAAGGGTCCCAGGTTCGATTCGGGTCAAGGGCATGTACCTGGGTTGCGGGCACATCCCCAGTAGGGGGCGTGCAAGAGGCAGCTGAATAGATGTTTCTCTCTCATCCATGTTTCTAACTCTCTATCCCTCTCCCTCTCCCTTCCTCTGTGTAAAAAATCAATGAAATATATTTTAAAAGAATACGTATTGAGTGCTTACTGTGTATTAGGCATATGTCCTTATAATACTGTACTTACCTAAAAGATTTGGAAAGAAGAGATTTCATTGAGCCTAATCTAATAATTTAGAAAAAATGATATTTAAGACCCTTTATAAAAAATAATTCTGATATACTGAAAATAACTGAAAGAATCCATGTGTCATAATAGGTATGAATCACATTTTGTTGGCACTTACATTCCAGAGATCCACAAAAATGTGGCACCCTCTTCCCATTTTCCTGGAGAATTGGTTATTTCAGAGACTACAGAAGAGTAAGAAGGCTGCAGAAGTGTTTTTATTTATTACTAGAGGCCCAGTGCACAAAATTTGTGCAAGGGGCTTGGCCCTTGCAGCCCCAGCTGCCTCGGCCGGCCCTCGCAGCCCCAGCTTCATCCAGAAGGTCATCCGGACGGTTGTTCGGTCTAATTAGCATATTAGCTCTTTTTTATATAGGATTATTATTACTTTAAATATATTTTTATTGATTTCAGAGAGGAAGGGAGACGGAGAGATAGAAACATCAATAATGAGAATCATTGATCAGCTGCCTCCTGCATGCCCCCTACTGGGGATCGAGCCCGCAACCTGGACATATACCCTTGACTGGAATTGAACTCGGGACCCTTCAGTTCATAGGCCAAGGCTCTATCCACTGAGCCAAACCAGGTAGGGCCAGAAGTGTTAACTATTATAAGGCTGAACAGCTTTCTCATAACAAAATCGAATTCACTTACTGAATAAATTAAATTGGGTGGACCTAGAATTTTCATATTGTTGGGAGCATGCTGACTGCTATGCATATCTTTGTATTCATTGTTTCAATCATAGTATCTTCTCTATAGTGAGCAAAATACTCTTGGAATTTTAATCCTGGTAATATATCATTTGATTTTCACGTTTCTCACCAGCACCACCTTAGTTCATGCCCTTGATCTGCTCCTAGAATTTCAAAACCTAATTCTTCATAACTTCATTCTTCACACTCAGAGATACCCTGAGTATTTCTACATACATATCTGATTCCTGTTGCAAACATCTGTGACTTTCCATTGGGATGCCAGTGATTTATTCTACTTAATGGAATGAAAAATCCCATAGGATGGTTTTACAATCAGCTCCTAAGGGTTCTTGGGATTGATAGAGGACTACAAATTCTTCTAAATATGGCCAACGAAGTTTTAATCCTACTAAATATATATATTTTTATATTGGGATGAGAATAGAAACGAGTTTTTCTTTCATAGTTTTCTATTTACTCAAAGTAACATGTGGCACAGCTTCTCTTGAGATTATGTTGAAATATTTATCATTAGTATTTGAGATAAATAAAAAACAGTGATAATTAAAATAACATTTTAAAACTTTATTGATACCATTTTGTTTATGAACTAATCTATTTACATACTTTCCAGTCTGTATCCTTACAACTTAAAGCGAAGCACTTTTCTCAATATTAGAACTTGCAAAAAAGGATTTAGCTGCCTATAAACACCAGGTACAATTCTATGTTCTAAATAAAAAAATATTTCTAATATAATTAATATTAATGTTCTTCAAAACATTAAATGGAACATCTCCAGGTTTTTTCCCAAATAAAAGCCACAAGAAATTAAATACTTACTATATACATTATAACTTGTTTATATCAAATTACCAAGAAAAGCATGATGCCCATTGTCAGGATCTCCTTACTGACAAAAAGCAAAGAAAGTTGTATATGACAACATCAAATTAATACACTCAGGTTCTGTATAGTTTGATTTATTCTGTGCTGTAAACCGCTAGATTGAAATAAAGATTTTTTTGTATAAACACCATATTTTGAAATTTTATAGATAATGTAGTCATTTTATAATAGTAGCATGGTTTTCATTTATTTTGTTAAAAATTATTCACAGTATTCACAGGTCATACAATACTACATTTTTGGAATGTCATACGAAGGAAATTATCCTTATACATCTTTATTATAGAAATGTCTAATAATTATATATTAGAAATAAAGACATTGTTTAATATTGACTGACTATTTAGTACATTTTGTAATTAAGTTTCTACTGACTTTCTTAACTTTAGCTCACCTAAGCTAATAATCATGTGGTTTCTTTTTTTTTTTTTAATAAAATAAAGCAAGCATTTAGTTTCTATTTGTGATGAATCTCAAACTTTTGGGATATTTTTGGGATTGTTTTTAGAAAGACAAAAATAAGAGGAATGTTTTTTAACTTTAAAATATATTTTCATTGGGAACGTATGGATAAACTTCAAAAAAATTAACAGGAATTAAAGGTATGGAAAATGAAGAATTCCGTAACATTTTTGTTTAAATGTTTAAAAAAACAAAGCAAATCAAAAAACAGCACACAAACACTTGGCATAGATTATTACTACCACGTAAAATTTACCTACCATTTAACACTGATTAAGCTAACAACAGGAACATTAGTTTCTCTGTCTACTATAATGATTGACCATTAAAATTTTAACTAGATTTTCATCTACCTGCAGTCAACATTATATATATTTTATTGATTTCAGAGAGAGGAAGAGAAACATCAATAAGAGAGAATCATTGATTGGCTGCCTCCTTTACACCCCACACTGGGGATTGAGCCCGCAATCCTGGCATGTGCCCTGATTGGGAATGGAACCATGACCTCCTGTTTTATAGGTCGATGCTCAACCACTGAGCCACACCGGCGTGGGCAACATTTTTAAAGAATCAGTTCATCCTTTCTTTGTAGTTTAAGCTTATAGATCATAGAACATTTAATAGCTGTCAGTATTTTCTTTTAGACTTTTTTTTTTTTTTTAGTTAATCCTCACCCAAATAATGGAGCATATTTTTTCCTTTGCTTTTCAGAGAGAGTGGAAGGGAGAGAGAGGGGAGAAATACTTTAGAGAAAAATACTTTTAACTTTTGAGAAAAATACTTCTGTCTTTGAGAGAATTCCTTCACCAGAAACTATAGAGTATTTGTGTCCACAGTGCCTCGTATGATACACATGTTGATCCCCCTAACCATTATGGACTAACCAATTACAATATTTAAAAGGATGAACATTTGAGATTTCTTCTCTAGTTGTATATTTCTCTGATAAAGACATATGAACAAAATATGTTTTCCAGCCATCTCTTAAAAATTTACTAACTGCTTAATTTGTTCTGTTTGCAATGACTGTCTCCTTAACATTTTTTTACTTTTAGGGAAAATAGGTACTGTTGGCATAAGCACTTTTTGACCGCAAGAAAGAAGGCTGGGAATCTTGGTGACATTGATATCTGTGATGGGAGGGTGAGGATTCACATTTAAGGGTGGCAGAAATCCTGGTCTGGTTTGGGGAAAACTGTGATCTAAAGGGAAGGCTCCTGACCCACGCCTTTCTAACACTGCATGGTTCCTCCTGCTCAGGGGACCTGGGGGGATATTCTCCAACAACTCTTTGGACCCTGACAGCAAGGAAGGAGTTGGTGAGAGGATCTTTTTCTTTCCGGTAAGTGCTTTGCCATCTTCTGAAGTTGTAGGGATTAGACCAGCTGAGAGCTGGGAATCGGAGCTGTAGTGGTTTGCCCCTGAGTTTCTTTTTTGAACTATACTTCTTAAGGTGGAAGCAAATATTGCCTGGTTAGAGTCTGGGTCCTGGTCAATAGGGATTTCAATGCATTGCTGATTTCCTTCGGAAAAACATGACCGATAATTCATTTCATCATATGATGTCTTTCTTGGGCTGGCCTGATCAAAGGCTCTTAGCAAATGTGCCGTGTCTTTTATGTCAATACTTTGGTGCCTAGTGATGAACCGCTTGGAAAGTGCCAGCCCATTGGTTTTGTAGGATAATTCTTCCTCGGGGGTAATATCCTGGAGCTCCTCTTGCAAAGAGGCCACTCTGTTCATCAATGAGGGGGCACTCTTGACCCAGGGTGGCTTGGGCCCATTAAGGGCCACAGCAGGCTTCCTCACAGGGGAGCCCAAGTCCCGGGAATCATCACAGCTTCCCAAGAACTCCAGATCATTAAAGCCAAAAACTCTCATTTCGGTCTCAGAAGAATGTGAAAGTGGCATCGAGGCTGTTTTTATGTCTATTTCTGAAGGAGTGACACAGGTGGCTTGGGAATGACACCCATCTATATCCGAAGGAGGCATATTTAAGTACTGCTGGGTAGTGTGCCTGCCAGAGGGCGATTTCGCTGTTGTTATGATAATGACCTCTTTTCCTTTAGCCTTGCAAGCACTAAGTAGAACTTTCAGGGTCTCTTTATCTTCTGAATTGAGAGCATAAACAAGGGCTGAGTAACTAGAATGGTCTTGCAAGCTGAGGTCGGCCCCACTCTGTAGGAGCAAGGAAACAACTTCAGGGCCCGCTTTCTCTAAGCAAGCATGCATCAGAGCGGTTTTCCCAGATTTGTCCTGTATGTTGGGATCAGCATTGTTTTCTAACAGGTATTTAACCATTTTGGCTTTACTGACACTCTGGTGATCCACATGTTTGGTCTTACAGGCGATCATTAAAGGTGTTTCCCCGCGGTCATTGCTCTCATTGATGTAGGCGCCGCCTTCCAGCAGGAGTCTTGTGAGGCGAAGCCGGCTCAGATGGACTGCTTTTATCAGGGAATTTCCATCACTTGAAATTTCCACACCTTCATCCATCTTCAAAAGTCAGAAATCAATACCTGCTTATCAAAGAAGATGAAGACCAAAAGATTAGCCAAAATCAATGTCCTCATTTATACTCATGTTGTTGCATACAATTTCTGAAATATGTATGAAGAAAGAGGACATAAATGAGATGGTTATTAATAAGTACAGGACAAAATAGTGAATTACAAAATTAAAAAATTTTAGACTAGTAACAAGCTTTAGGAAGTTACAAACTAAAATTTACTTTTAGAATCTTCACTGAATATTTATGCTGTAACACCAACCTAGTACTGTATACATATTCCATCGTACAATAAATAATAGTATCATACAAAAGAACATGTGAAATATCCCACATTAATTAAATGATAATCAGCTTTTTAATCCAAGCCCTTTAATCATGAGACAGTCAAAACAAAAAGCAAAAGAAAAGGCCTCTTACATGAAAAATACAGAGACCAGAACAAACAGAATAAAAGCAACTTGGAGGTTACAGATATTAATTAGTCAGGAAAATGAAAACTGCAAAAGCTCATTATCCCCAAAGGGATAAGATGTGGTAACCAAGAAACAACAAGATTCTATGGAAAAGTGAGTAAGATCCAGAGACTCTTCAGCTTATCTCCTGAGAGCTCCATCATATGTTATTGGCAATATTGACCTTTCTTTATTCATCCAATTTTTCAAAAATAAACAATTAATTTACTTAAGAATCGTACATAAATGGGAAACTGAAGAGAAAAGCAAAAGGAGTGATTAACAAAATCAAGAGGAAGTTATCTCTTGGGGGTGGAGTGTAGAGAGAACAATAAAATCTGGGAGGGAGGCCTGGGGAATTTCAAGATTCAGGTAATGTTCTGTTTCTCTCCCTGGGCAGCATGGATATAGATGTCCATTTTATTATTGTTTTTTAAAACAGTACATATTTCACATGTTCTTTTGTATGATTCTACTAATCTATTTATTGTAAAATGGAACATGTATACAGAAAAGAGCATAGGATATGTTTCATAATTACGTTTTACAAAGGGTCTATCACATCTTAGTTTTTACAACATAATTCAGTTTTTGTGGTATTACCAACAGCATTGATGCCTAGATATTCAAGGAGCTTCAGCTACTATGTTCCTGAAAGGCAGCATTCAAAAGAATATCCTTACTAACTTCCTCGTTAGTATCATTCCTGATGCTAAGCAGAGGACAACTACTCAATATACACATACATAAACACAATGAAAGTGAATGCTGTGATCTACTTTATGATCTACTGAAGTTATTCCAGAGCCAGACATACCTGCAACTCAGGAACTTAGGAATTTTAGGACTGGCTGACAGCGTGGGTCCCAACCCAGAGGTCTATTCTGAATGCAAAGCATCTGAAAAGAGCTCACGTGAGACAGTGATTCAAAAGAAACCTTCTTTTAGCATTTTTAAACTACAAATGTGTTTAATAGGATTAAAGCAACAGGATTTAGAGAAATGATTGGAACATAATATTAAATATAGAAACCACTTAGTAACTGCAGTTCAAGAAGAAAATGGTATCAATAATGTAAAAACACTGTTGACCAAAAGCAGCATTTGAGAAACAGATACTCAAATGAGAACAAGTTCTCAGATACCACATTTTAATATTATACTCTCATATAGTTTTTAGTATTGGGGTCAATACTGGTTTTTTTAAAATACTTCTTTTTTTTGCCTACATCACATTCTCGTCTATAACTTTTTAAAAAATTTTTATTATTGAAAGTATTACATATGTCCCCCTTTATCCCCCATTGACTTCCTCCAGCCCACTGCTCCTCCCAACCCAGGCCTTCACCACCGCACTGTCTGCGTCCATGGGTTCTGCATATATGCATAGGTCTTTAGATGATAACTCTTTTTTTAAAATAGTCTTATAAGGAACTTTGAGATTTTTAAACCTTTTCACCTATCCTCATGTAACAGCCGTTTTCCACAACACTAATTCTGACTACTTTCTGTCACAACTTTCCTCAAAGCTGGCATCAGGAGGTTCTGGGAGATGAAGGGGGGCTGGCAACGTACTGCCTGCTGGGGTGCCACACCGTAGTCCTGTGGAAAGGGAGGGTGCTGTGGGCTCCAGGGCCTCAGAGAAGCTGAGCAGTCCCACCACTAGCTCCTGGCAACCAGTGAATCTATCTGCCATGTGGGCGTAGGCAGACTCTCTCGCCCGAGAACTGGAGGACTGTCTAGCAAAAACAACTCCATGAGGCTTACCAGTACTCTTTGTTCATTAAAAAACCCCTGGATTGATCACTTTTTAAACTGTTCACATTTAGTAGAGCAATTCTGAAAATCTTTAAACATTAAATTTTTCAGAGGAAAAAGTTGTCAAACACTTTCTTCTCCACATATGAACATAGCTGGTCTCTTAGTGTCTCATTTGTAATTAGTACCTTTTTGGAATAATGCCCTTGTCTTTATCTATACCCTCATCCTCTTTCACACTTGGTTCCTTTATCTTGCCCCAGCCATTTGCACAGCAAAAACGCTGACAATGAAGTTTGACTTATTTACTCTTCCTAGAGGTAAGTCCTACCTGTGTGTGACAAGACCACTTCTTTCACCCACAGTTCTCCTAGTTCAGAAATGGCCTTGCCTCCTATCCCAACCTGTGGAACCATCACTGAACATTAGGTGCTGACACCATCTTCACGTTCAGTCAGACCCTTGGTTATAATCTAGCTTATAAATGATCCCCAAGTTCAGTTTTGCCTTCCCAACAGATAACAGTTCAGCTAGAGAATGTTTGGGGGTTAGAGAGACCCAGGTTTTTATCCCGACTCTCCTACTTATTAGCTGAATGCCCTGCTCAAGTCTCTCAGCCTCAGAGCCTTGGACTCCTCATCAGTGGAAAGGTAATCAGATAACATTCATCCCCTGGTGAAATCAATATCTACAAAAAGACTTTCTTGTTGTGCCTTCTTATTCACTGCACTCTTCTTTTAAAAAAATTTGATCCCAGAATTTAGCCTTTTTTTATTTTTACCATGTCCCTAATCCACAGCCTACTTAAATAACAGGTAAAATATTTAAAAAAAATTTTTTTAGGATGTGCAAATAATGTTCCCTAAACATAAATGGTATTTACCAAAATATGGGATGAAGACATCCTTTAAGCATATTTTCTTTATAATTTTCTAGTACAATAACTTCAACATTATTATAAGATATTAATTATTAAACAGCTGGATAAATTGTCTTTTTAAAAATATGTCTTTATTGATTTTAGAGAGGAAAGGAGAGGGAAAGAGAGAAACATTGATGTGAGTGAAACATCAATCAGTTGCCTTCCACATGCATCCCCACCAGTGACCGAACAGGCAACCTGGGCATATGCCCTGATTGGGAATTGAACCAGTGACCCTTCAGTGCACGGGACAATGCTCAACCAACTGAGCCACACTGGCTGGGGATAAATTGCTTTTTATTTTAAAACTAGAGGCCTGGTGCATGAATTCAGCCTGTCCAAAACGGGCTCTCCAGTATCCTCGAGGGGTCCCAGATTGTGAGAGGGAGCAGGCCAGGTCGAGGGACCCCATTGGTGCATGATAGGGGCCGGGGAGGGACGTGGGAAGTTGGCCAGCTGGGGAGGAATCATGGGAGGGCTCCATGGTGTATCCAGCCAGTCTGGCTCAGTCCCAATCGGTGGGACCCCAGCAGCAAACTAAACTACCGGTCATAGTGCCTTCCCCCTGGTGGTCAGTGCACGTCATAGCGAGCAGTGGAGCGGCCTTAGCATATCATTAGCATATTATGCTTTGATTGGTTGAACGGACAACTGGATGACTGGACACTTAGCATATTAGGCTTTTATTGTATAGGATTAGAACATCTTTAAGATCACTTGCAATTCATTATGGTGTATTTACTATACTCATTTGGTCCTCTCTCTGTTCTCAAGATGCCACTAAAATTACAATTTTGTTATTTTAAAAAATGAAAAAGATACATATCCTAAAGAACAAAGAAAACTGGAGGATAGATATCAGGGGAGCAATTTCAAACAAGCTTTGGAAACAGAGCAGGGATGGTGGTGTGGTAAACTGTCTTCGCATTGCAGAGGCTGCAACAGAAATTACCAGGGGGATGAGCAGGGAACCAGCTTACCCCTAAAGCACATGAAGTTTAGGACGCAGAGGCCCTAAGTGACACAGCAAGTGGCAATGAGGCGCAGGGCTGAAAATGAGAGGATCGCTCAAAGCCTGTGGACAGAACAAATGGACCCCAGGTTCTTTACCCCACCCCAAGTAGCAGACTCTTTTAGGCAAGAAAACAAAGGTTTATTCTCTGAACAGATTGATCAGAAAAGCTCTAAACCTCATGGCAGCATCCTGAAAACAGAGGGATAAAGTGAGAGTCTACAGGCTGAATGGTGCACCCACCCCAGCTTTCTGCCCTGCTACCTGAAGACTGGATGCCAGGCTAAAGAAGTCAAAAACACTGGATCTTAGAATTATGACCCCTTTTAAAAACATCTGACAATAAATGAAGCAATTCAAACCATAACTGCATTCGCCTCTCCAGACACCCACTCTACATGGAAATAGAAAGTTACCTGAAAACATTATTCAAAATTTCATACTCCACTTATGCCTTTTCTCCCCCTGGATGCGTTTTCTGTCAGCCAGCTGTCAGTTCCTACGAAGGAATCAAAGCTATTCAGTTACGTAAATACCAATAATTTGTTGCACTCATCTCTCCCATTTGGAGTCTAGTTTTTTTCATTCCTTAAGACATCCCTACAGTGTTTGTTCAGTTAATCACATTTCACTGATTATGAGTCTGTAAAAGTGGGTCTTATGCGTGGCAACCCTCTGTGTGTCTGCAGGATGCAGCCTGCCCTGTAAGCATGGCTGGCATAGGAAGGGAATCGGCACGCACCAGGTCAGGCCCCCATTCTGTGGAGGGGAGGGGGCTGCGAAGGGAAAGGTGGGAGCTCTCCCAAAGTCACTTCTCTTATTCGCCTGCACCCCAGGGCTTTTGTAGAAGTTCCTGTGTCCTTTATCTTATGCCCCCAGTTTCCCACAGAGTAAGTGCCTGATTCACGTGGTGTCTAACTCCCCAGTGCAACAGGGGCTGAAGCACTTTAAAAGTCATCTTGGAAATGGTAGGCTTGGCC
Source organism: Myotis lucifugus (assembly GCF_000147115.1). Lineage (NCBI taxonomy): Eukaryota > Metazoa > Chordata > Mammalia > Chiroptera > Vespertilionidae > Myotis > Myotis lucifugus. The sequence continues at coordinate 35,342,413 of NW_005871048.1, read as the reverse complement.
TTTCCTGTGGTGTTTTCTCCCTGTGCCACCTCCAGTTTTCCTTTCATTTGGAGAGAAATGTTATTTTCCTTTGAGTCTCTTACTCCACCTCCCAAAAAAGGATTCGTGCTCCCTCTCATGTCAGCTGTCTGACATGGTGGGGGAGGGCATGGGGGGGTGGAAATTAACAAGTGCTTGCCCCTCCCTGCCTTTGTGCTGCCCACAAGGGGACAAAGCCAGCTTAGAGAAGGCAGCAGGCTGCGTATCAGAGGTCTGGGCTTTGTCTCTTCCCAAGTTACCCACCCTTGGGAAGCTAATGCTCTGAGCCTCCGTTTCCTCATCCCTAAAATGGGGATAAAATCTACTTTATAGTAGATAATTGTGAGGATTTAAGAGACCCTAATACACTGGTCTCTTAAGACTTCACTAAATGTCAGTTTCTAAACACCCATCACTAAATGAGAATCCTCTAGGCTGGTGGGGTCTGACACTGACAGGTAAGGTCCCTATACCAATGGGCAGAAGAATCACATGAAGAGTTTGTTAAAAAGATTCCAGTCTCCACTTCCAGACATTCAATAGGGGGTGCCTTCTATGCACACTTGGAGAAAATCCCCATTCCTCATTCCGTAACCCACATCCTATGTGCAACCAAGCCCTGCCAGGCTGCCTCTGGCATCACCTCCGAGTGGTCTGATGCTCAACTCCCCTGCAGGAGTGTAGGGCAGAGATGGCTGCTCAGCCTAGATGTAGAGGGAGCCCACAGGCCCAGGGAAGAGTACAGCCTTGAGTTAGATGGACCAAGGACGAGGCGTGCTGCCCTGCCCTGCCCTCCCCAGAGAGAGCTGCAAAAATTCAGAGTCCCAGCAGACAGCCCAAGGCCAGGATGCAGAGGTCAGCTGCACTTGGAATGAAGCACCCCTGCCTGCCACAAGCAAAATATGTCTCTTCCCCATGCAAGGAAAGGGAGCAGTGTCAGAACAAAAAATGCATCCGAGATTGTCCCAGGAAATGTCATGACCTGCCAGGAAGAGTGTTTCACCCTGGCTCCGGCTTGTAAATATTTAGTAACTGCTCAAGGGAAAGAGTAACTGGTAAGGTTTACCCTATTTCCCACATGTACCCCCAAAGGGCTAATGTCTTCTCAAACTTACTTCGCTGTCCCCCAAGCCTCTGGGCCTTGGGTCAGCTACACCCCCACCCCAGAACATACACATAAGACCAGCAAAACTATACCTCCAACTGTCAGGGATCCAAGCTGTTGAGGATTCTGGCAGCGTCTCCACAGACCCAGCCGGCTCTGGGAACCAAGCTCCTTTCTTCAGTTTTTTTTCAGAGTGCGAAGGGAGCGAACCCCAAGTGCTGTCGGAGAAGGGCAAAGGAAGGTGACTGGGGCGACAGCGCCGGGACACGGATGGGGGTGGGGTGCGCGTTTCGTCGCCTGGTCTCTGAGCTAAGCAGGCAGGCCATCTACGAAATGGGGTTCAGCACAGAGCCTCTGCGGTTGGGTTCCCAAGCTGCCCTCCCGGAGGACGCTGCCCTCCCTTAGGAAATGGTATGCCTGAGGAGAGAAGCCATGGCCTCCATCCCGGGGCAGGTGCACTCTGGACCCCTGCTCTCTGGTAACGAATTCCAAGGTTTTGGTGCCAAAGCTGTACCCCCCCCTAGAGGCGCGAAGTCCAGCTGCCCGCCCCTGTGTGGCTCGCGTTTGTGAAGCCAGTGGCTGCAAAAAAGCTCCGCAGCCCCCAGCTCGCCCTCCGCGCCCAGCCTGCACCTCCCACAGCCCCGGCGTCCCAGGCACCTGCGGGAAGACGCGCCAAGTCCGCCCCCTCCGCCCCGCACGATCCTGCGGCCGAACGCGCGCCGCTCGGGCTGGGCGCCGACCCGCATTCTCCCAGACATCCCGCGGCCACGGGCGGCCTCACCGGTTCCCGGCGCGGCGAGGAGAGAGCAGGCGAAACCCGCATCCCGGCGGGGTCCAAGCTCGAGCCGCCGCAAAGCCCGCGATGGCAGCGCTGAGTCTCTGGACAGGCCCCTGAGATCCGGGGACCCTCGATTGGCGCGGGTCTCGGGTGCGGGGTTGGTGCGGCTCCCAGGGCCTGGAAGCCCTGGACGGCGGTGCACAGAGGCCGCGGGGCCCCGGGCCGTGCCCTCATTGCTCTCCTCCCA
>NW_005871048.1:35336829-35340054 GCF_000147115.1 Myotis lucifugus | reverse complement strand
ACTGACCTGGGACGCGCTGTCGAGTCGCGGCGGCACCGTTCCCGCTTCTCGCCTCCCGGGCTCTGCTAGGACCCTCCGCGCAGGTGACCCTAGGCGCCGACCCTGTTGGATTGTGGTCTTCGGCGGCTCAGGTCGCAGATGCTGGTAGGTGCCACCCGATCCCCGCCCCTGTGCATCTGAAAAAGGCAGGCGGCGGCTCGGAGCCGCGACGCGGTGGAGTGGGGGCCGGGAGGCGCGCGCCTCGCCAGACGCCCTGGCCGCGCGGCGCTTCCGCTGGGAGTGGCTCGCCCGCTGGGGCTGAGCTGCTGGTGGGGGCTGCGGGGTCAAGGTCTATCGGATCGGGGGGAGGGGGGGGGAGCTCAAGTCTGGCCTCCCAAGCTCCGCCTTCTGTCGCCAGAAGAACCCCCTCCCCACTCAAACTGGTCCCTGGGCTTTGGCCATACCGATTTGGCCCAGAGAATGGACTGCAGGGTCTTCCCCACTGTAGAGAGATGGCCACCCCTACTTCCCGGCTCCTGATTCCCTCCCCCCGCCCCCGTTCATATCTTTGTTTTTCCCCAGTTCATATCCCTCACCCGCACCCCACCCCACCCTGGGCTGATTCTGGTGTCAGTCCCTCACTGCTCCCTCTCCCCCACTTCCCAGCCCTGTACTCCCTTTAGGTAAAGCCAAAGCCTCCCTTCTCGTTGGGGTATTGGTGGGAGCAACCGTTCCTGTTTCTATGCGTTTATAACTTTATACACTATTATTAAAACATTACTATAACACTAACAAAATTTCACAAAGTCCATTCTACGTGTTAAACCTCACTAGGGACAAAAAAGAGGAAATTAAGTAGAGCAACGCTTTTTACTCCATTTATCAGGGATCGACGGGTGGGAAAAAGACCATTTTCTGTGGTTCAGAAAATGTTAATCGAAACTAGTTTGTAGTTTTGAGCCCTCAAAAGGGGAAAGTAGACTTATCTCTGGGTAGGCTTCCTTTACTTAGGAAAACAACCCGCTGAAATAGACTTTTTAGTGAATATCTGTAAAGAGAGTTCACAGGATATTTTAACTCAGACTTAGGTTCTAGGGACCTAGAATCCTGGATCTGTGTCCAGTGTGGGGAGATTGGAAGTTCCTGGGGAGGATGCGGCAAATCTGCATTGAAGGCACAGGTCTCCTTTCCCCCATTAAAATAATAAAAAGTTTCTATTAACTTATAGAACATATTTAATGTTGCATATTTCACAAGTTCAATGATTTTGCACAGACTGAGGCATCATTAAGATCAAGAGACAGAACATTCAATACCAGCATCTCAGAACACTCCCTCATATCCCTCCTTTGAGGAGGCTGGGAGAGTAGTGGCTTCAACCAGCATAGATTACTTTTACTTGCATTTGCACTTGATAGCAATTGGATCCTACAGAATTTCTCTGTTGTATGGCTTTCACTAGTCATGTTTAAGAGTTCCATACCGTCTATGGTAATAGTTGGTTCATTCTTATTGCTGTATAGTATTCCACTGTGTGAATGTACCTCAATTTATTCACTTTATCACTGACAGACATTTGGTAATTCTCAGGTTTGGGACATTATAAATAATGCTGCTAAGGACATTCTAGTAGACGTTTTTGGTGAACATATATACACATTTCTGATGGGTACATACCTAGGAGTTGAACTGTGAGTCTAAAGCAGGCATATTGCCAGCTTTTCAAAGTAGATGATGTAATTGTCATTCTGATTTTATTAGTTTTCTATTGCTGATTGTAACAAATTACCACAAACTCAGTGGCTTAAAACAACATGAATTTATTCTTACAGTTCTGGAGGTCAGATGTTTCAATTGGGTTTTACGGGACTAAGATTGTAAAGTGTTAGCAAGGCCGTGTGTCTTCTGGAGGCTCTAGGGCAGGGGTGGGCAACCTTTTTGTGAGTGCGTGCCAAAACCAGCAAAATCTCTGACTCAAAATTCTTCTGCGTGCCATCCCTAATTTTTTGAGAACATGTTATGCCTACTTGATATCTCTTAAGGTGTACGTATGTGAAGAACCTTGAAGAAATAATAAAATTCATTCAAGTGACAAAAACACAGTATATGATGATGAAAAATACATTTATTTTTTAATGTATACATGCATACTGATAGTCCGACAGGAAACTTTATGACTCCGTTTGATATTATCAGTGGGACTTTGCTGCTGCATCACTGATGACAGAGATTTTACATCAGGGTTTATATTTCGTGACCTTCAGAGATATGCACGAGCTACTACTTTCATCCCGTCAGGCTACTCCTATTACGAGAAATAAACAAAATTCATCACTGAGAATAAAGATTCACAAGCATATGTGGATGAAACCAAAACACTGGTCGGATCTAGGAAGGCAGGAAGAGTTAAGGCAGAGGCATAGAAATTGCTCTTCCCCTCTCTCGTCAATCCATGTCTATGGTCTTTAAGATAACTTGTTATGTAAAATTATTTATTTATCTAAGATGCACCTACACTGAATTTATCTGAAAAATAAAAAAGTTGATATTAAGAAAAAAATTGTAAATGGAAGATTATAAGAGAGGGTTTCGCGTGCCAGCAAAAGTTACTGGCGTGCCATGTTTGGCACGCATGCCAGGGGTTGCCCACCCCTGGTATAGGCAGTCTTCACGAGCACCTTACTTTGTACTGTGATTGCCTCACAGGCCTGCAAGGCCGCATAAGTGGCTGCCAAGTGCTTCTCCATGAGGCCCCCTTCCACAGCTGAGACCAGAACCCAATGGGCACCCTTCTCTGCCCATGCTATTGCCACAGACCCCTATCAAACCCCAATGGAGTAACAGTTATGTCCAGCTGGAATGGTTGTGTTGGGTCTATAACCTGTAAGGTCTGGGCTTGGGCCACTGCCCTCTTGGCAGCAAGAAAGGGCTCCTCAACTCTGGAGTCCAGTCCCATATAGCGCGCTTCCTACATAACTGGTACAAGGGTTGCAAAAATTTCGCCAGGTGGGGAATGAATACTCTCCAATACCCCAAAAGACCAACATAGGTTGGTAACTGTTTCACTGTAGTAGGATGGGGAAAAGCCTTGCACTTTGGTCATTGACTTTCTTCGGAAATCAACCTTGGGTCTTACTTCAACCAGACAACTCCCCAGAATTTTGACAGACAAGGCCAGCCTCCCCTGAAGCTTGCCAGCCGTTCACTGGCCCATCCCTATGAAGTTACACAAACCTGGCCATAGGC
>NW_005871048.1:35277668-35336437 GCF_000147115.1 Myotis lucifugus | reverse complement strand
CTTCCACAAAATACCAACTTCTGCGCATGGGCCACAAAGTTTCAATCGCACTGTACGTGGTATTTTGTGGTATTTTGTGGAAGAGCCACACTCAAGGGGCCAAAGAGCCGCATGTGGCTCGCGAGCCGCGGTTTGCCGACCAGGGACCTAGAGGATGGGCGTTGTTGACCTGGGTTCTGTGCTGGGGAGAAGGAGGCTGGTACCTCTGCTAATTACCTCTGGCTACCACCATCATGGCACCACAACATGTCTGGGGCAAGGGGCTTTCATCAGTGGGAGAGGGGCCTGGGGGTGAGAGTTCAGGGGCTCTGCTGCTGGTGTGTGGCCACAGTGCAGCGCTTTCTCCTTCTTACCTTGACTGCCCATGGCCTTGATCTTCTCATCAATACAAGAAAATATTTAGTTTCAGCTCTTGAGATGCAAATACATTTCTCAAGGCCTTTTGCATCTAAGAAAAGATTCAGATAGAGTGGATATTATCTTTTAGGACAGGAACGGCTGTAGGACAACATGAAACACTAAGTTTCTTGTCACACTGAGCAGAACAGAGGCGTTTTGCTTCCATAGTTTTCTTCCCCTAGTTCCTTTCAACTCATCTCTTCATGTCTCCCTCTTTCTCCATGTTTCCTCGTAAGGGAAGCCCCCTAGCTGAGCCTGCCCCCAACATTTTCCAAACCTTAACATCCTAGTAGGGATGGGTTGCTATTTCCAAGCTGCCAGCAATTTTCTGATTCATCTTTTGGAAAAGATTGCTTTTCTGTTCTTGGAAGAAAAAAAAAATGCTTCTGATGTGCTAGAAAGATTGAAAGTGAGGGCTAACACCTCCATTTAAGAATCCACACTTAAAATTCATGAGCCTTAATTAAAATCCACGGTCGGTCGTGCCCAGTCTCTCCCAAACCCCAGCTGTCCACAGATAGGTATCCCACACTATACCTCTCCTGATAGGAGGGAAGAAAAGCTGCCATAACAATAGCTTCATAATAGCCTTTGAGGGTTACCAGATAGCAATCAAATATGTTTTATGCCCAGCCCTTGGCTCTTAGGCCACAATCCTGGGGCTAAGCCAGGGGTGGGCAAACTTTTTGACTCGAGGGCCACAATGGGTTCTTAAACTGGACAGGAGGGCCAGAACAAAAGCATGGATGGAGTGTTTGTGTGAACTAATATAAATTCAAAGTAAACATCATTACATAAAAGGGTACGGTCTTTTTTTTTTTTTTTAGTTTTATTCATTTCAAACGGGCCGAATCCGGCCCGCAGGCAGTAGTTTGCCCGGCTGGCTAAGCCATCTCTTCCCTGGGGCAGAAGCTGGGTCTCTGTATCTGCTCTGTATTTGAGCAGAGGAGTATTTCAGATAACTCTTTTGGATTCAAGACTGAGTCCTTCAGAGTTTAGAGGCCCATTTTGTTGGTCCCTTGGCACATTGGCTTGTGACATTATAAAAGGCTGGGATTTTCCAATATTTAGAGGATGTCTATGATTTTTTCTTGAATTTTTAAAATTTGTTTGTTTGTTTTGTAAATGGCTTAGCAAATATAACTCCAGGGGCAGCAATGAAATGTGGTTACCCAGTTTCAGGAGTGCTTCCTCAGAACCTAAGTGGTAGGTCCAAAATCCTATTCTGGAATCCAGAAATTCAAGACCCTGAGGATCTGTCATCCAGTATGACAAGAAAGGGTGACTCACTGGGGGTGAAGTTGGCATTGGGGCCTGATGAGAGAGAATGAATGTTAGACTTTGAGAAGAGGACACAAGGCCTAATGAAGGAGAGGCCAGCAGGAGTACCCCTATAAAAGGATAATTGACTTATGGACTTTGGGGAAGTCAGGACCAGGATCTAGATTTAAATATCAGTAAAGATAGCTTTGAGTCAAATTCTAGAATCTTAGTCAAATGGGAATATATATATTTTCACATAAAAAAAAGTCTAGGACTGGTACAGCTTGGTCCTTCTCTCTTCCTTTTCAACCATCCTCAGTTTTCATCTCATGGTCACAAAATGCATCAAAGGGCAAAAGATTTATGCTATTTGTGTCTTTCCTTTTTTTTTGTTTCCCAGTAAAACAATAGTTGCCCTTGGTGCCTGAACCATTGATTTGCACTTAGATTCACTGGCCTAAACTGGGTCACATAGCTACCTCTATCTGTAAGGGAAGCGAGAATTTTTTTTACTGAATTCACTGAAATTAAAATATAATCAGGGTTCTGTTGGTAAAAAGGGTAGACTCATGTAGGTTTCTAGCTGTGACCCAGGACAGTTACTCAACCTCTAGTGCTATGTTCTGTGTTCCAGTTTCCTCATCTGTAAACTGGGCACTGGACCACAACTGCCTATCTCAGAGGGATAGTATGAAGATTAAATGAGTTAATTTTTATGAAGAACACAGAACATAGCACTATAAAAGTATTTGTTAAATACATTAATAAAGGGGAGAGTAGCCACTGGGTGGGCAGTTAGCAAGCCCTATCATTAAGCATGGTTATCCTGCACAGTAGTTCTTTATTGCAATAACAGTCTGTGGGACATTACAACCTGATAATAGCTGTACTTCAGGGCATTAATGGAAGGGCTGCTGCCCTTACTTGGCAGGGGCATTTGGCAGCAACCTGGAAAAGCATTGTAAGGTGATGTGTAGAGAGTGGGCCAGGAGCTAAGCTCCTTAAAATAATAAGGCACAACCACAAGAGTGGTAGCAGAGCTTTAGCTGGGATATAGAAACATTTTCCGGCTTCTCTTGCATCTAGTATGGCTACATAATTAAGCTTTTGCCAACAGAGTGAGCAGAAGTGAAGTGTGCATAGGGAAAACTCCTGGCCTTTTTCTTCTGCTCCTTCCCTATCCGATGGCAGGGATGGGAATGGTTGGAGCTCCTTTGTGAAGTTGGCAGAGCTTCCAGGAAGCCTGGATTCCTGAGTGACTGTGTGGGACAGAGCCATCCACTGACCTGGAACACTACCCTGGACTGTTATATGAGAAAGAAAGAAATTTCTACTTTGTTTGAGCCATTACATTTTGGGACATGTTTATTCCAACCTTTTACCTTAACTAATATAATTATTTTCATAATTTAAAATAGTATCTTTTAAAAACACATTTGCTTATAATATGCATAAAATATTTCTAGGAGGATATTTGGGAAATTATAGTAACATACCTGTAGGGTGGTAGGAGAGAATTTTGTTTTGTTTTGTTTGTTTTGTTACTCCATATCCTATATAATAAAACCCTAATATGCAAATCAACAGAACGGCAGAATGACCAGTTGCTATGAGGCGCACTGACCACCACGGGGCAGATGCTCAATGAAATAGCTGCCCCCTGGTGGTCAGTGCACTCCCACAGGGGGAGTGCCGCTCAGCCAGACTAGTGCAGCAGTGGTGGCGGGAGCCTCTCCCACCTCCGCGGCAGCGCTAAGGACCCCTCGGGGGATGTCCACCTGCTGGCTTAGGCCTGCCTGCCTGATGGCCCCTAACTGCTTGCCTGCCTGCCTGATGGCCCGTAACTGCCTCTGCCTGCCTGTCTGATTGCCCCTAACTACTTTGGCTGCCTGCCTGATTGCCCCTAACCGCCTCTGCCCCTGCCCCTGCTGCCATGGCTTCATCCGGAAGAATATCCTAGAATGATGTCCGGAAGGTCGTTTGGCTGTCTGGTCTAATTAGCATATTATGCTTTTATTATTATAGATTATTATAGATGGAGCAAGGGAGGACATTGTGAGATTGATAGGTCAGAGTTTTTCTAAAACCTAATGACTATTTGAAATTGTCATTTTACTCTTGCTTTATCTTTTCTTTTTCCATCCAGTGACTCCTTTTACAAACTCTGGCCGCTGTGAAAACACCAACCCTCTTTGTTGGAGTATGCTGATGGCATTTCCCCTCCTAGGCTTCCTTGAACTCAATGCATTTTCCCCAGGAGAGTGTGTCAGGTGAAATATTTGGCAAATTAGTAAAGGAAAAAGGATCCAAATAGCTTCCGAAACCACATTTTAATAGTTTGAAAGTTAGAACATTAAAAAACTCATGCATTGTTGGTTCCAGTTTAATCATCCCCTGTGGTTCTGAGTTGCCCACCAAACTAAGCTTCATACTGGCCCCTGAGGTTCCCTTGCACAGTGTGATGTAGCTCGTCCAGCCTTAATGCCAGGATTTCCTGTGGGATTCATCCGCGTCCCAGCCATATTGAGTCTTGCTGGTTTCTGGGTGCACATGGCCTGTGACTCACCTCTCAGATGCCACTTTGTCATGAAGTACTTGCCCTCCCCCCCCAACCAAAGGCTGCAACCACAGTTTGTGGATTCTCTAGGACACTTAACACTGCCAGTCTGATGTCACAGTTATTTGGGTCCCTGTCACATGGCCTTGGAGACAGAGAGCATGTCTTAACCATCTTTGCCTCTTGGCAGCCTCTGGCCACTGCTGGGCACATAGTAGGTGCTCATGAATGTGTATTACAGTGAATGTGTAGAGGGGTTGAATAAATTAATCAAAGCAGGAGAGTCTTCTGTCAAAAATGTCGGTAAATCACAGCCTGTTGGTAAATTACAGCCTGTTGGCCAAGTTCAGCCGCTGCTTGTTTTGGCAAGATCATGAGCTAAGAATTCTTTCACATTTTTAAATGATTGGAAGAATATTTCATGATATATGAAAATGATAGGAAATTCAAATATCAGTGTTCATAAAGTTTTATTGGAGTCCAGCCACACATTCATTTACATTTTCTAATATTTGGGAAAATGAAACAACCTATGACACTAAGTATAATTGTTTTGATCAAGAAGTAAGAAGGTGCTCAGAGAACAGTGAGAATACCTTACCTTGCCTAGGCGGCATCAGGGAAGGCTTTTCAGAGGAGGTAACATTTTCTTTAAAAAAAACCTAAATATATATATATGGTATTTATTTCAGGGAGAAAGGGAAAAGGAGAGAGAGTTAGAAACATTAATGATGAGAGAGAATAATTGAGCAACTGCCTCCCGCACGATTGGGGATCAAGCCTGCAACCCAGGCATATGCACTAACAAGGAATCGAACCAAACCATGACCTCCTGGTTCATAGGTCAATGCTCAACCACAGAGCCACTGTGACCGGGCGAGGTGACATTTTCCAGTGAGACCTGAAGGACAGGTAGGTATCATATCAGTGAAGAATAGGGCGACTTTTACAAACTTCTATCTTCTGTAAGCCGTTGTTATTTGAGGGTCTCTGTAACATGCATGCAAACCTATTTCATAATGACTACATTCTCTGTGCCAGAACAGACACTTCCTTAAGCAGGTGGCAGGACCTGCTTTTCCTGTGGATTGGAAGTCAGAGCCACAGGATGGACCAGTGTTGGGAAGAGCTTTGAGCTCCTGGATAGAGGACTCTGGGTTGCTGGCTGTTGTTTCTCTTTAGGGAGGTTTTCTTTGGGTGGCCCCTGAATATCTTAAAAATGTACAAAAACAAAAGGCTTGTTACATGCCAATACCCCTGCAGTTTCTCAGACAGGTTTCTCTCTGTGAGTTTACTGTGTATCTGGAAGACTTTCTCAATCTTTGAGCTCCTTGACAAAACTCTCTTCTAGTACCCGGTTTTGGGAGGGTTCCATCTAACATCAGCAATTGGTGAGAGCCTCCTGGCCACTTTTGTTTTCAAGGTACCATATCTTTTCGTGTATAAGACGGCCCCCCTCCCTCCCACTTTTCCAACCCCAAATTAAGAAATCAATATTTTGCTGGTTTTCCTCTTAAGGCCTTCTTCTTTTTTGGCATCTTTAGGGGTTGTTCTTCCTGTTTTCTTCACTGTCTGATCATACACTCAGTGGGAGGAGGTCCAAATTGTCTCTCTGCAGCTCTATTTCCATGCTATTTTGCATAGCTGATTGAATTTTGCAGAGTAAGACAATTGCTTACCGGTATTTATCTTTTTATTTTTTGACATCTTTATGGGCTCAGAACTCTCCAGTCCCTGTTGCATCTGCACACTCTCCACCTCCATCTCCAACTATGGCATCAGCTGACGTCAGTAACAGTAAGGCTTGTGATTGGAGGAAGCCTGTTTGACAAGGTATGGGCAGCTATGCACCTGCATGGCTCCCTCCTCGGCTGACTGGCTGACTTCCGTGTATAAGATGTCCCTCGATTTTCAGTCCAATGATTTTAGGAAAAAATAGCATCTTATACACGGAAAAATACGGTAATGAATTATTTCTAAGGCTTAGAGAGATTGTTTGCAAGGAGGCTGAGAAGACTTAGCTTTAGTGTCTCTTCCTACATCTGTCACCTAAATCCTAGGTAGCTCAGACATCCCAGCTGATCTTTAAAACAAGGATGATGTGGCCCTGGTCAGGTAGCTCAGTTGTCTTTTTTAATTTTATTGATTAATGTATTACATATGTGTCCTTATCCCCCCATTGCCCCCCCCCCCACTCATGCCCTCACCCCCTGGTGTCTGTGTCCATTGGTTAGGCTTATACGCATGCATACAAGTCCTTTGGTTGATCTCTCCCCCTTACACCCGCCCTCCCCTACCTTCCCTCTGGGGTTTAAGCATCTGATCGATGCTTCTCTGTCTCTGGATCTGTTTTTGTTCATCAGTTTATGTTGTTCATTATAACCCACAAGTGAGTGAGATCATGTGATATTTCTCTTTCTCTGACTGACTGATTTCGCTTAGCATAATGTCTCCAGCTCCGTCCATGCTCTTGCAAATGATAGGAGATCCTTCCTTTTTACAGCAGCGAAGTATTCCATTGTGTAGATGTACCACCGTTTTTTAATCCACTCATCTGCTGATGGGCACTTAGGCTGATTCCAAATCTTAGCTATTGTAAATTGTGCTGCTATGAACATAGGGGTGCATATATCCTTTCTGATTGGTGTTTCTGATTTCTTGGGATATATTCCTAGAAGTGGGATCACTGAGTCAAATGGGAGTTCCATTTTTAGTTTTTTGAGGAAACTCCATACTGTTCTCCACAGTGGCTGCACCAGTCTGCATTCTCACCAGCAGTTCACAAGGGTTCCTTTTTCTCCGCATCCTCGCCAGAACTTGTCATTTGTTGATTTGTTGATGATAGCCACTCTGACAGGTGTGAGATGGTACCTCATTGTTGTTTTGATTTGCATCTCTCAGATGATTAGTGACTTTGAGCATGTTTTCATATGTCTCTTGGCCTTCTTTATGTCCTCTTTTGAAAAGTATCTATTTAGGTCCATTGCCCATTTTTTGATTGGGTTGTTTATCTTCCTTTTGTTAAGTTGTATGAGTTCCCTGTAAATGTTGGAGATTAAACCCTTATCTGAGATAACATTGGCAAATATGTTCTCCCATGCAGTGGGCTTTCTTGTTGTTTTGTTGATGGTTTATTTTGCTGTGCAGGAGCTTTTTATTTTGATGTAGTCCCATTTGTTTATTTCCTCTTTAGTTTCCATTGCCCTAGGAGCTGTATCGGTGAAGATATTGCTTCGGCATATGTCTGAGATTTTGCTGTCTGTGGATTCCTCTAAGATTTTTATGGTTTCCCGTCCTTTATCCATTTTGAGTTTATTTTTGTGTATGGTGTAAGTTGGTGGTCTAGTTTCATTTTTTTGCGTGTATCTGTCCAATTTTCCCAACACCATATACTAGTATGTTGTCTTGATAAGCCCAGGTTACAGGATACAGGATCAATCCCTAGTCAGGGCACATGCAAGAGTCAACTGGTGAGCAATGGGTCGGTCTCTCTCTCTCTCTCTCTCTCTCTCTTCCCCAATTCAGTAAATAAAAATTTAAAAATTAAGCTTGGCCAGTGTTGCTCAGTGGTTGAAGGTCGACCTATGAACCAGGAGGCCACGGTTTGATTGCCGGTCAGGGTACATGCTAGGGTTGTGGGCTTGATCCCCAGTAGGGGGTGTGCAGGAGACAGCTGATCAATGATTCTCTCTCATCTTGATGTTTCTATCTCTCTCTCTTCCTCTTCTTCCTTTCTGAAATCAATAAAAAAAAATTAAAAAAACAAAATAAAACAGGACAATGCAACATCTGAGGGAAATTAACATCAGCTCTGTGAAGACCAGAACTAAGTGCCAGATATAATTTTTACTTTAAAAATTAATGACAGCCTCTGCTCAGTATGAAGATGTGTTTTTTTTCTTCCAGTGATTCATAATTCATTCCAAAAACTCATTTTGTCATGCAGAGGAGCCATGTAAATATGAAAAGCCAGCCAAACAAATTAGTCAGTATACTGATAAATATGTTTTCATTAACTGGCCCACTGTTGATTCATGTAAATCAATGAAGAGATGAAAAAATGCTGGACTAATTGAGCAGATGCAAACGTTTTCATAACATGATTAACTTCTTACTCATGTCTCTAGGATGCAATAAATTTGTAACCATAAGTGAGAATACTGTAGCAACCATTTGTCATTTTTGGTTGTCCTTCATTTTTTGGTGAGTCCAAGATGTCTGGCTTCTCCCTCTGGAAGCTGGAGAGGAGCAGATAAGTCCCCTCTGGACTCCTTGGACATCTGACCAAGGCTCAGCCAATTAGAGGCCTTCTGCCGAGACTTTGGTTCTTCAGGGAGTGACAACAAGGCCAGAGACAGTCAGAGATCATTCAGGATGACTGGGTGGGATTGAGCCTTGAGCAGATGGTAAGAAGTGATGATGCCAGGTCCAGCACCACCCTGACTGAACCTCTGCTGGGATCTATAGTTCCGGTATCCAAGGCTAACTCCCCAATTTTCCTGAAATTCTTTGAGACACCTGGTTTCCTTCCAATACATTTTCCCCTGTACATTTAGCTGGTATTGGTTTTATAATTTTTAAAAACACTGGCTGTTTCATAGTCTATGTGAGAATAAGATACATGACATTATTCTATACTTGGGCAAATTCTAGACTAGGAAGAATTAATTTAAAAATAATAGCTATTTCAAGGGTACAACCGACAGGAAAGCATGAATTCTACAAAGACTGTTGGGCTGTAACATGTTTGTTCAGTGCATTTAATTGTAACTCACCCTTTCAATGGACAAAGGACTAATCAGGGACAGGTTACAGTCTCCAAGAGCCTACAATTCAAAGAGACCTTGAAACCATCTCATCCAAATCCCTCATTTTACAAATAAGAAAATTTGGATTCAGGATAGCTAAATGATTTATCCTAAATTGCATAGCCAATTAGCGGAAGAGCAGGGATTATATTCAGACACCACTCCTGGAGAATTGTGCTATTTGGCAGGAAAGACAGGTGTGGTGGGGAAGGGAGTAGCACAGACAGGTATCTAGTTTGCAAAACTGATAAAACAAAACAAAACTGTTTGGTTCTGAGGTCTGGGCAGTCACCCAATCAGGTCATGAGGTCAAACCATTTCCACAAAGAAAGTCTGACTAGGTGTTGAGATGCTGCTGGAACGCAGGGTTGGCTATGAATTGGATAGTCTTAGAGCCAGAGCCATCCTTTGGTCTGCATGTGGACATGCCTAGAAGAATCTCGTTTCCATTGGACTTCTCATCAATCCAATCTGGTCGATAGGTAGAATTATTCCTTCAGTTTGAGGTGTTTGCTTTGCAATTTAGGCTGAGGATAGTTATATACCCTCCTACCCACCCCCTACCCCCAGAACTAATAAATCATTTGGGAGGATGGAATTTGACTCATTTTAAATATCTTGAAAATAGATATTTAAAATAAAACTACTTTCTCAGGCTTCACTACTACGCAGAATGCTTTAATGTTACGTTATTGACAGATGGGATGTGTCAAAACACTGACGTGCTTCAGGATAACTCATCTTTCCTTCATGTTATTGCCATTTAGAGTTGCTTTTTATCATTTGATTTATGCCCAATATAGATCTTACTATTTTTTAAAGTTGTGATGCTGGTGACTATGTAAGGAATGGGTGAAGTGGGGGTGGGGGGAGATTGGGGGTAGGTTTTCCAGCACAGAGAAGACTAGAGAATCCAGGCAAAACTGGGATAAGCCTTAGTGGGAAAAGTCCAGCATATGTTACTCCAGGAAAAAGGAGCCTTTAACCAAGAACCTTTCTGATAAGGCTGACAAATATGTAGTCTTACATATTTGACCTTTCCTACTTAACAAATATGTAGAAGAAAGAAAACTAAGAAATGATCACCTGGTTAATATACAATATTAAAAAATATTTTTAATACTTGTAAATATTTGGTGAGTGTTTTTACATAGTAGTATGATGAAAATAACTAATTATTATATTCATTATAATCATTGTATAATAGATTATTTGATGGTCTACAGATTTAAGTTGAGGATGTTCTGTCTTAAAGAATGGAGAGGTTAAGATCTAGAAAATTAAGAATTGATGTCACTTTCAGTTTTGCTTCCAATTCAAAGGAAATCATTTTAAGCATGAAATGTTAAAATGGATTATGAGGCCTGCACTAGTGGATAGAGCATTGGCCCACAGACTGAAGAGTTTGATTTCGGTCAAGGGCACATACCTCGGTTGCAGGCTCCATCCCCAGCCCTTTTTGGGGTGGCTGTGAGAGGCAATCAATTGATGTATCTTTCCCACATTAATATTTCTCTCTGTCTGCCTCTCCCCCTCCCTTCCATTCTCCTTAAAAGCCAATGGAAAAATACCCTTGGGTGAGGATTAACAACAACAACAACCCCCCCCCCCCAACAAAAGAATGGATTATGAGGCCAACATATTAAATGTAATAAAATCTATATCTCTATGTTCCGTGGAAAAATACCTATGTGTCAAGGGTTCTTGAAAAAGAAAACCACTTTTTTTTTGTTTGCTTAGAAACCCTTTGTTATGGCTGAATTTTAAGTGTTCCTTGATCATAGTTAAGATTGATTATGCTTATGACTGTATAAAAGAGTTCACCCAAGATAGTACCACAGCCACATTCTATGCAGATAGTTTTCAAAATCTTATGCAAGGCAATGACTGAAATGTAGTTTGAAAAGAACAGGAAGATGTTTCCAACATCCTAAACTCTGGTTTTCCATCCTGACCAGTTTTCAGTAGGGAGTTAATCTGAGTGAGTGAAGTCACTGTCGCCACTGGTTAAGTCAGTTCTTGGAGATGGACTAGATACGTCCCTTCCTCTGATCCCTTGCTTGCTCACAATGTTCTTTCCTCTCCCATCTTCTCCTCTTCGCTTTTCTAAATCTTGCACCTCCTTGGAAACCCAGCTCACTTCCTCTATGGAGCCTTTGCTGACCATGCCAAGTACTATGGCATAGCCCCGTTGTGAGTTCCTATAATGTATACTAGTACAAGAAAGCAATCATTTGATCCTTAGATAGTATGTAGACTTTAAACAAATATTCCTTGCCTTCTTAGCCAAATTCTAAGCTCTTTAAGGTGCAGGGTCATGTCTCCGATCTCTGAGTCGCTGACAGTGCCACCTCAACACAGGCAGTGAACATTGGGTGACTGATCACCAACCCTACTCAGCATGGTGGGTCATTTAAAACTCTCCAGAGAGAAGAACCCAGCATTCGGAGAATAGGGCCACCTTCAGATCTCCGAGTCCAGATTCAGTCTGTGGATCATATTGGGATTCCTGAGATAACCCCATAGCCTTAGCGTCAGCTAACATGAGAAGGCTTCTGTTACTTGGTACAAAGACTCGTAGACCTGACAAAATGAAATGAGATCCTAGAATATAGTTGTAAAAGGAAACATGCAACTTCTCAGATATTCTTTGACGATATCAACTAATTAGAGCAGAAAGCCTCAGGGGCCACTGGAATGGATTAAATGACTCAGAAAGCTTTTACTGAGAGCTTTTTGAGTATAGGGCATGATTCTAGGAATGTGAGCCTAGCAGATGTTTTCAGTGCCCATGTCCCATCCCCTTGGACTACCTCTCATTTCAGCCAGGCCCCATTACCTAAGAGTGATCTTGAGAATGCGCCTTTTAAAGACTTTTCCTCCTTTCTTGCTTTAATCTCCTATTTCTGCTCCCTAGGATCGCATCCCAAATAAACCACCTGTTCCCAGACCTCCTCTAGGAACTTGAACTAAGACAGAGAGATATATAGGGTATGATATTTGCCTATAGGGGTCTTATAAGTTTAGATAGAGTATTTGGACATACATTTTTAGAAAACAAAATGAAACTAAAAGGCATATTTTAATTAAATGACACACAAATAGTATAGATTCTACTCCATTATGGTTATTGTAGATTTTTATTAAATTTTAGTAATTGTTCTTCCAGCTCTGATAGTTCTAACTAGAGAGTTAGAAACATCGATGAGAGAGAAACATCGATCAGCTGCCTCTTGCACATCTCCTACTGGGGATGTGCCCGCAACCCAGGTACATGCCCTTGACCGGAATCGAACCTGGGACCTTTCAGTCTGCAGGCCGACGCTCTATCCATTGAGCCAAACCGGTTTCGGCGGTTACTGTAGATTTTATTAAATTTTAGTAATTGTTCTTCCAGCTCTGATAGTTCTAACTAGGAAGCTTTGGTTCTTTCAGAATTATTTGTTTTTTTTTAAAAAAATATTTTATTAATTATATCTCGCTGAAGCATTCTGTTCTCAGCTACGTATGAAGAGGTGAGATTGGGTACATTTTGTACCATATTCTTAGTAATCTATAATTATATCTTGTCATTTAAATGATATTCTATTCAACTTTACAGAGCTTAAACATTCCTTAACATTTTGCTTCTCCTAATACTAAATGGAACACTATGGTCTTGATAAAATTATCTTGAAAGTTGTCATGAGAGTAAACAAAATGAATTGAAGTTATTGTTTTGTACTTGGGGCCAACATTTTAAAGAAAAAAAGATAAAGAATTTAATATTTTAATTGCAAACTAATAAGATAATATTAAGAAAAAATTATGAGGAAATAACATCATCGATAGAAACATACTATCAAAATTTCTTACTTTAATGAAAAATTTTTAATGATTGGCCATATTAGAGAAATATTTTACGATAATTGTAGCACTCATAAAGTTTTGTATTCAGTTCTTTGTTGAGTGAATTTTGAAGCTTTAAGAAGTTATCTTGAGACATTAGCTAGTTACATATAGTATTCTGGAATTATAAGCACGAGATCTTCAGCAGCCACAGGATAGGGTTCTAAAGGAAGGTTGTTTTCCTGGTTCCCTTCTCAAGTCACTACTTTGTCTTCTAGCCTTGTTCAGATCAGAAATCTCAGTAGCCCTATTTATGAAAGAGATCACTATAGAATTCCTTAAAATATCAAGTTTTTAAAATGTTTTTATTATTTTCTAAGCCTTTTTGAAATACATCTTATGAAAACAGGGCATTGTTTGGATTTGTATTTCAGAATCTGGACAAGACCTTTCTTTCATGCTACATTTTGATACTACATTCTTCCAAGCCCTGAGACAGTAAGCATTTGTCTTAAGAGACAATGATGATGTGCCTCCCTTGGGTCTTTTACATGCTTTCAGTGGTGGGACCTTACTGTGAACACTCCTGTTCTTCAATTCTAGGAATTTTTCTTTCATTATTTTTTTTGACAATTTATCTGTTTCTATTTTCTCTCTTCTGTTTTTCTGGGCCTTCTGTTTTAATTTTTTAAAATGTATTTTATTGATTTTTTACAGAGAGGAAGGGAGAGGTATAGAGAGCTAGAAAAATCGATGAGAGAGAAACATCGATCAGCTGCCTCCTGCACACTCCCTACTGGGGAGGTGCCCACAACCAAGGTACATGCCCCTGACCAGAATCGAACCTGGGACCCTTGAGTCCGCAGGCCAACGCTCCATCCACTGAGCCAAACCGGTCAGGGCAGGGCCTTCTGTTTTTTAGCATGTTGATCCTTGTGAATTAATCATATATGTAATTTCTCTCCTATTTTCATCTCTTTGTCCTTTTTTGTTCTACTTTTGGTAAGATTTCTTCACTTTATCTTTCAACTTCATAAGTGATTTTTTTCATTGCTAACATCATATTTTAATTAATTAATTAATTTTAACAACTGAGATTTATGGAAAATATCAAAAATACATCATATACACAATTGTCAGCAGAACTCAGGCATATAAGTAGTATAATATAAGGTGTTTTATCAAGCAGTCCATTGAATGGAGTATGCTGTTAAGGACACTGAGCATTGCCACTGTACATTGATCATTGATTTTTTGTTGTTAATCTTCACCTGAGGGTATTTTTTCAATTGATTTTTAGAGAGAGTGGAAGTAAGGGAGGGAGGGAGTCGGGGAGAGAGAGAGAGAAAGAAACATTGATGGCAGAGAGACACATGGATATGTTGCCTCCTGCTCCCCCATTGGGGTGGGAGATCAAACCTGCAACCCAGGTACATGCCCTTGACCAGGAATCAAACTTGAGACCCTTTGATGTGTGGGTAGATACTCTAGCCATTGAGCAACACCAGCCAGGATGATTATTGATTTAAAAAAAATTTTTTTTTTAAAATATATTTTATTGATTTTTTACAGAGAGGAAGGGAGAGGGATAGAGAGTTAGAAACATCGATCAGCTGCCTCCTGCACATCCCCCACTGGGGATGTGCCCGCAACCCAGGTACATGCCCTTGACCGGAATCGAACCTAAGACCTTTCAGTCCGCAGGCCGATGCTCTATCCACTGAGCCAAACCGGTTTCGGCAGATTTAAAAAAAATTTTTTAATGAGATTTAGCATTTCCAAAAACTCTTTCTTGGTATCTAAATATTCCTTTTCTATAACAGCATCCTCTCATTACACACATATATTATCTTATTTAATCTCTCTAAAGTTATTAATAAGATCATTTTGAAATTTTCTTTTCAATATCTCTGAATTCATATTTTCCACACCACATTCTCACAGTTTTAAATCCAGTGAAAGAAAGTCTTGAAAAATGTAAGCAGAAATTCCAGAGTTTCATCTCATTGGCCCTTATGGGCTCATCTTGGGTTATTTGCTCATTCTTAAACCAGTCACATGTAGAGTGACCACACTTTCCCAGTTGGGAGTGGATCAGTGTTTTTCACTAGAGTAGACAGAGAGTCAGTTTCAACAGAACTGAGAGTGGGCTTTCAAAAAAACTAGGAGGCTGTTGCTAGGAAAAGAGCAAATTGTTCTGAAACAACTTGGCCTGGAGGTCAAAAGCCAGTGCCTGAACTCCTGCAGGGACCATTTACCAGTATTCACAATTTCATCCCCAGACAACATCACTTTTTAAAAAGTCTTGTTTTATGCCAAAATCTATCTTCCTTTAGCGGTCATCCATGACCCTAGCTCTGCCTTTGAGTGTGCCCTTGAATTATGTGAAGGCAGTTCTACCAGGTCTTTCTTTTTCACATTCAATATTACGTGTTGTTTTTCGTATTTCTAATCTAACCGATTTTTGACTCCTTTCTCCATCTTAGACTTCTCTTTTTCCTTCTTCATTTGTGCATTTTGGTAGAGAACGAACAGGATTATAGAGTACCATTGTTTAGTATTTTCAAGTTGATTCACATTAGTTTCTGAATATGTAGAGTTCATTAATCACTCTCTATATATTGAGCTTCTACTACAATAATTCTTAAACCTTTGTTGAACATTAGAATCACTAGGAAAGCTTAAACATTCTGATGCCCTGGCCACACCCCAGACTAACTGGGATGAGGAGACGGGAACTCTGGCACCAGTACTTTTTTAAGCTCCCAGGGTGATTCTAATGCGCAGCCAGAGAGAACAACTGCTCTACATGTGACAGATCTCCTTACAATATGACCTCAATGGTTGTAGGTTTCCTCAAGGTATTCTTTTAGAAAATGATTTTGAGGCATATCTCCATCATTTGCCTCTGGCTAACCTTGTTCACTTTCATATGGGATAACTCATCAAGTCCCATCAGAGAAAGCAACCTGGGGCACAACAGCATAATTATTGAGGTTTCTGATGAAAGTGTTTATATTAATTTTAGGTAAAATCTTGTTTCTATGTAATTTTCTCAATTTGGCTGATTACTTTTGGAGGACAGTGTCTAAGTTTATTTCGCTGACCTCCTGCAGCAAGAGTAGCATTATGTTCTAGTGGGAACTGAAGAGCCTTTGAAAAGATTTTCAACCAAAAATGTAATCTTATCTTTTATGACTATGAGTTAAAGGCCATCTGTGAAGCTGCTGAGTTTTGTAGAAAAGCTTCCATTTACACTGACATTTATCTTGTAATGTGGCAGTATAAAAAATTCAAAGGTTAAGGCCAGACTTGCTCAGTGTAATGTTTAAATAGCATAAATCTGCACAAAAAAGGGGTAGATTTATTATTTATGTTTAACTACAGTGTCTATTGTGTGTCATAACATTGCATTTAGGAAAATAGATTCACTGAGGAAAAAAGGAAAGGCGGGAGGTTGAGAATAAGGGAGAGAGAAGGTCTAGTGACTCTTCGTAGGAGCTATCTTCCAATTGTCTCCTGACACTTCCTGACATCAGAACATTTTCCCCAATTTTTACTTTGAATATTTTCAAACATGTAGAAAAGTTGAAAGAATATTGCAATGACATCTGTATATCCTTTTGTATCCTGAAGGCCTGAGAACCAGGAGAGCTGGTGGTGGGGTTCTTGTTCAAAGGCCAGCAGGCCTGAGACCCAGGAAGAACTGATGTCTCAGTTCCAGTTTGAAGGCAGGAGAAAGCTGATGTCTCTCTTTGAAGGTAATCATACAGGAATTATTTTTCCTTACTTGGGGAAAGGGCAGCCTTTTTGTTCTATTCAACCATTCAACTGATTGGATGGACAGTCTGTTTTACTCAGGCCAACCTATTTAAATGTTAATCTCACTCAAAACACCCTACTGAAACACCCAGAATGTTTGAACAAATATCAGAGCACCCTATTGCTCAGTATCCTCTCCTCCCTACTCTCCCAGGCTAGAAGCACAGGCGTCATTTCATCTTTTTTCTTCCCTATTTCCAAAACAATCAGCAAGTTCTGTCAATTCTACCTTCTAAAGCTCTCTGGAGATGCTCACCTCCTCTCCACCCATTGTTGCCTCTTCAGTTGCAGCTGTCTCTTTACTGCCTCTCTGCCTCTGGTCTTGCCCTCTCCAATCTAGCCTAGCTCTGTCCCCCAGGATGCTGGTTGTGAAAAATAAATCTGAGATGGTTCATTCAGATCATTTTCTAAGACTAATCCAGTATTTAAATTCTCTCATGACTCCCCTCCCCAGGATCATGAGAAAAAACGGAAAATACTTAGCAGGGCCATTCAAGGTTCTATGTGATAATTTGGCCTCCATTATTTTTGTAGCTTCATAAATATTTTTGCCATTTGTTTAAATTTTATGTTCCAGCAATCCCAGAGTGTTTGCATATCTTGAAATGCCCCATAATTTCTACAACTTCTATGCTTTGCATACTATTTTCTTTGCTTAGAATGTCCATAGCTCTTCCTCCCCTATCCCCTTCTTCTGCTTGAAAGACCCTTTCACAGGGGTCGCCTAAGACCATTGGAAAACACATATATAATTACATATTGTTTTTGTGATTAACCACTATGCTTTAATTATGTTCAATTTGTAACAATGAAAATACATCCTGCAGCCCTAACCGGTTTGGCTCAGTGGATAGAGCGTCGGCCTGCGGACTCAAGGGTCCCAGGTTCGATTCTGGTCAAGGGCATGTACCTTGGTTGCGGGCACATCCCCAGTAGGGGGTGTGCAGAGGGCAGCTGATCGATGGTTCTCTCTCATCGATGTTTCTAACTCTCTATCCCTCTCCCTTCCTCTCTGTAAAAACTCAATAAAATATATTTAAAAAAAATACATCCTGCATATCAGATATTTACATTATGATTCATAACAGTAGCAAAATTACAGTTATGAAGTAGCAATGAAAATAATTTTATGGTTGGGGGTCACCACAACATGAGGAACTATATTAAAGGGTTGCGGCATTAGGAAGGTTGAGAACCACTGGCTTAGAATGTCCATAGCTCTTCCTCCCCTATCCCCTTCTTCTGCTTGAATACCTGACAAACTCCTCCTCATCCTTTAAATCTCAGCTCAGATGTTGCCTCCTCTAGGAAGCCTTCTTTGACTTGCTTAGCCAAACTAAGGTTCCCTTTTCCATATGTCATATTCCACCTTCTAACTTGTGCTTTTGTACCATCACTATTTGCTTACATGTTAGTTTCTAAAATAGGCCATGAGAATCTTGAGATTAGAAACCATGTCTTATTTATTTTTGGATCCCTAGTGCTGATGTGACTTACAGTAGATGTTCAAGAAATCTTTGAACAAAGAATGAATGAAGGAGTTGGGAGCTGTGTTTCCACAGCTGTGATCTCACTTGGTCCTGGATGGTCAACTTCATGAGGGCTGATATGCATCAGTTTTGTTCACCCCGTATTCCCATGGCTGAGAGTGCCTGGAAAGCTCTCAATAGTGCATGAGTATGGAAAAGAGTATAGAGTTTCCTCAAAAAATTAAATATTTGACCCAGTGATCCCACTTCTAGGTTTATATCCTAAGAAGCCCAAAATACCATCAGGAAGAGTGTATGCACCCCTATGTTCATAGCAGCACAATTTACAGTAGCCAAGATCTGGAAACAGCCCAAGTGCCCATCAGTAGATGAGTGGATAAAAAAGCCGTGGTACAATTTTACCATGGACTACTATGCAGCAGTGAAAAAGAAGAATCTCTTACCCTTTGAGACAGCGTGGAGGGACCTAGAGAATATCATCTAAGTGAAATAAGTCAGAGAAAGACAAGTATCACATGATCGCACTCATATGTGGAATCTAAGTAACAAAATAAACTGATGAACAGAGTGGATCCAGAGACATAGAAGCATGGAACAGTGTGCAGAATCTCAGAGGAAAGGTGGGTGGGAGGTAATTTACCAAAGACCTTGTATGCATATATGCATAACCCATGGACACAGACAATAGAGTGCTAAAGGCTTGGGGTTGGGGAGAGCTGGAAGAGGTCAATGGGGGAAGAAAGGGGACATATGTAATACTTTCAACAAATAGACACTTATTTTTTTAAGTGCACGAGTGGTAAGTCTGTGGGCTGGGGCAAGTGCCACTATCATAATACAGTTGAGGAAATGGGGTCTGGGAGAGGTTAGTAACCTGCTCAAGTGTTTTGGGCAAGCCAGGCCTCAGATTTTCTGGCCTGCCACACTTTATGCGAAGGAAGTAGGCTGCTCAGGGCTTCTCTGAATCAGGGAGTTGATTGACTTTGTCCCATAAGCAGCCAATCCTTATTGTGCTATCATAAGGTCTAACTTTACAAAATGAGCTGGGGCAGTTATATTATAGGCTGAGAGTTTGAATTAAGAACCAGAGAAAAGAAGTTAGTAGTTGGGATCCCAAAGGAGTCTTTGTGGGAGGTAGGATGGAGTTAGAAGAGGGACCCAGGGAATCAGACACAGCAGGAAAGAAAGCACAGCTGACAGTCAGCAGAGCCCCTGGTTCCCAGTGGCTTCACATTCCCATTTCAGTGTGTGCATGTACCTTTACCTCAGCACCCTGTCCCACCCAGTCACTGTGAGCTGGTTCTAGTGAGGGCTTGCTCCTGGCAATTAAAGTTTTTAACACGTTAAGCGCCCAGCCTGTTTTGTCTTCAGGACGGACAGTATAGTGTCAGTCACCGGCTGAACGTGTTAAAGAACATCCCAGGTGGACCCAGGATTGAAAGCCAGGCCTTCTGTCCCTGTGTCTAGTGTTCTTTCCACTATTTCAGTGCTAGGGACAGTATCTTTGCATAGATTTTGGTAGAGGGCCATGCAAAAATGTTGCATATTAAATGTATTTATTTGACAATGAATAAGGCTGTAATTGTGATGTGAGTGGGAGGAAACAGCCAGTGAGGCAAACCAAATCCCCTCTCAATTTAAGCTAGCCCAGTAGGAGGATTCCAAGAAACAGAAAATAGGCCTTTTACTAGTTCTTATTTACATAAGGCGCCTGTCTTCTCTGCTGTCTTTTGACCCCAGTCCTGGGGAATTTGGTGCCCCCTTCCACCATCTCCACCTGCAGCCCCAGCTTGCCAGGTGGGCGGGGCTTGCAAAGGGGGACAGGTTGGTAACCTGGGCATGTGGGCTTCTGCCCTTCAAGTCTCAAGGCTGCAGAGTGCAAAGAATGCCAAGATCATGACTGTTATCCACGTGTGGCCTTTTGATTCACATGCTAGTGAATATATTTCAGGTACAAATCATTCTTTCCCACCAGCTCTTTCTGCAGGTCTCCAACAAGACAATTACACGTTCCATTTAACAGTGACTCAAGGACAGATTTGAGGGCTGTTTTCCTTGTTGAAAAGTTAAAATACAAAACTCCCCCATTGCACCCCACACACATGCCTGAGGGGGCAGCAGGCTCTCCAATGCACCTGGTGGGTGCTCAGGGCTGTTTTTCAAGCACTGAATGGGCAGGATCACAACTCAGGGTAGGGACAATGGTGGCTCAGAGGGTTTGCTCACCCCCTCATTTCTCTGAAAAGAAGCCTCTACTTGACAATTACCTATCTGGAGTCACCTTTTGAAACCAACTGAAAAGAGCTTATCTTACAATCAGCATTTCCCAGAAATTGCTCAAGAGCCAAAGGCTATGCAAAGAAAAAGATTTTAGCAAACTAAGTTCAATGCACATTTTTGTCAAAAGCTTGCAGAGCTGCAGGCCAGCCCTTTGAATATTTTCAGATTTGATTTCCCAAAGGAAAGCTTTTAGAAGCTGCAGATACCTGGTGGCACTGATAAAAAGCAAGAGTGAGATATCCTATTGGACAAGAACTGGATATTTAGGGGCGTAAGGGAAAGACTGAACAGAGTTCAATTTTCATTTTAAATCTAAGGTTGAAAAATTACTGAACTATGGAGGTGACAGCTAAAATCCAATCATAAATCAAAACCCCCCAGTGTAGTTGACATTCTGTTTAAACCACAAACTCTTTAAGAAAAAGCATCCTGAAAACATCACAAATGTGACATTAGTGCTTAAGAGTGTTGTCTTTTTTTTTTTTCCTCCCAAAAGCTTTCTGACATAAAAAGGAAATAACTCCAAGGAGGCCTATAGCATAATCACATTTTCGACTACTTTAATTAGTTTTCTGTTAACTTGGCCAGGCTATACTACTTGGTGATTTAATCAAATGTGAATCTACCAGGACAGAAAGGCTGATGTTTCCCAATAACTGGTCTTTGGAAATTTGTGTGACTCTTGGAAATTTCGTTTTCCTTTCTACATCTTTAAGCTGACTGTGGAGATAAATTGCCATAAGAATCTTTGAAATTTTATGCAAGGTGTTCAAAGATAACAGGAAGCCAGCACTTATGAACCAGTACAACTTTTTAAGAAATAATTTATTTATTAAAGAAATACATGAAAATGGTTATATGAAATCAAATGGTCCCAAAAGTCTAAGTGACAACTAAAAAGTCCCCTGCTCACCCTAACCGGTTTGGCTCAGTGGATAGAGCTGTGGACGAAAGGGGCCACACGCTGACCTGACAAGCTCAGGGAAGGCCTGCGTGGCAGCCTAGCAGACTCAGAGACCTAAAATAACCACAAAGGATGGTCTGAAATTAAACTTTAACTAAAAGCAGTTATGGTGGGCAGTTATGTCCTAGGCCAGTATCTTCACTGACAAGATCAACTTTGATCCTTACTGAGCCCATTTGCCTTTTTGCCTCTAAGATAACATACCCTTGAAATGTCTGGGTAACTTGTAACTTCCCTTTTTCTGGAGCCCCTGGGGCACAACCAAATGTTCTGGGCGCCAGGACAGATACTACAAATTCCTTCATTATCATGTTAATTGATCCTGCACCCACCTAAGTATGTGTCCATCATTTTACTTTTTATCCTATCACAGAGGTTTCCCCCCCCCCCGCTTCGCTTAATCCCACCTCCTTAAATCTGTCACCAATGAATTTCATGTATAAATACGGATGTAACCCTGCCATTCTCCGGAGCACTATCTCAATTCATTGAGGTTCTGCTTCCCGGCATATGTCGACAGTTTGGCTCAAATAAACTCACAAAAATTCTTTACAGGTTTCAATGGTTTTTTTACGTTAACAGAGCATAGGCCTGCGGACTGAAGGGTCCCACGTTTGATTCTGGTCAGGGGCATATACCTTGGTTTCGGGCACATTCCCAGTAGGGGGTGTGCAAGAGGCAGCTAATCGATGTTTCTCTCGCATCCATGTTACTAACTCTCTATCCCTCTCCCTTCCTCTCTGTAAAAAAAAAAAAAAAAATCAATAAAATATATTTTAAAAAATAAAAGTCCCCTGCTCTGTCTCTCCCTAACCTCAATTGTCCTTGATCATTTGCTTGAGTATAGATTTATCAGTTGAAAATAACTTTGTTCTCAGAATTTAAGGTACGATTCTGTTTTTTCTTTTATTCCCCTTCTCCTGCCTTCTTTCCTTCCAAGCATCTCAAATTTGGTGGGTCCAAAATTAAAATCAAACTCTATCAGAAAATCCCATTACCTCCAACTTAAAAATATATCCTGAATCACAATTTCTTCACTATACTCAACCCCCTGGTCCAAGTTGCCATTATCTCTTACCTGAACTTATAATTGGTCTTTCTGCTTCTGTATTTTTTTACATTGTAAAATATTTAAGAAACTATGTGTGGCTTTATACGTTTTACTACATAAAAAGTAATAAGATCTTAACACACATAGTTAATCATAAACATATGGAATTGGTTTAGGTGTTTAGCATTCACTGGTCCTGTGCTTGTCAGTAAGTAGCTTATTAATGCAAACACTGGGGCTCTAGCCAACAGCTGAAGTATGTTCAGCCCATAGAGAGGGCAGGGAATGGGTGACCCTGTGAACAGCCCTCAAACAATGATGAGTAGGGGATAAATACTCCAGTTCTCTTCCCCTCCATTTCCCAGATATCCCAGCAGTACCCAGCTTGTTACCCAGTGGGAATCTGCTCACTGACCTTGAACTGGCTTACCTTCCCAGTTTCACTTTTCCATATACCAACCTGTGCTTGCATTTAAATTTTAGTCTTGGGATCTGCTTTTGGGGGAAACCCCAATCTAAGACAGTAATGTATGCATTTTCCTGTCACTGGCCTTTCAGGTTGTTTTTAGTTTTTCACTGTTACAAACAAGGCTGCAACATATTTCTACAAATCTCTCTATATGCAGAAGGTCTTATCTTGGTATTTATCTGTGCATAAAATTGCTGGGTCAAAGGGTGTCTGCATCTTCATTCTTGATAAATCTCGTCAGCATTTTAAAAGGCTGAGTGTCAAGTACTGGTGAGAAGGCCACCTCTGGTGCACATGGGATGGTTCCCTTTTGCAGTTTTAATGTGCATTTCCTCAGTTACTAGTGGGAATGCATGTCTGTGCATGTATTTATGACATTTGTGTTTCCTCTTCTCTGAATGGCTTGCTTCTTCTTATTAATATATGAGTTCTGTGTGATCTCTTTTTTTTCTCTATGAAAGATTTTTAGGAAATTCCTTTTTACTCCTGATGTTCTGTATCCCAATTCTACTGCTGAATGTAAAGGGCTCAATTTATTACCTTCATTAATTTTTCATGAAACTAAGCACATAATAGTTCAAAAAACTGAATCATAATAGACATACCTAATGCATAAAAATAATGCACCCAACTGCGGATACTATCTGTCAACAGTTACAGCATAATTTCAAATTTTAAAAAATGGTGCAACAAATACTCTTGGGTCCAACTCTTTGTTCAGGATTAATTTCTAGAGGTTCTGTGTCCAAACCCAGGTTATTTTGAATTTTAATTGATATCGTTAACTTTTACCCTAAAAAAATTTGAGCCAATTTATAAGGCAAAAAATGCTATTTCTTTGGATACCTAAAAATCCAAATATTAACATGAGGGATAAAACATGTTTTAATTTTTTAATCATGTGAAGTTTATTTTCTAACTTACTAATTTTGGTTTCTTTTAACTTTTAATTTTAGCCATATGCTTGTTATTAGATTACCTTTTGTGTGTGAAGAGCAGCCTATTCTTATTCAATCATTGTAACATCCCATGGCATCTCACCCAAGATTACAAACAGAGTTTTTAAAGGTCTCAGGCCTTTTCTTTTAATCATCAAAAAAGTAGTCTCCTACCTGCTTCTTACTATCCCTATGGAATATACTGTAGTTCTCAACTTAGTGATTCTCTGAGTGAACAGAACTTTTTTCAGAAGTGTGATATGCATAGAGTAATTCTGGTCCCTGTTTTGATTGATCTACTTCTCTTTTAATATCTAAGTTCTAATTCTTCTGTTTACAATCCGTTTCTGACATTTGGATAAATTTGGCTAGCTCCTTTCTTTATAGGTAACTAATGCTACCAGGGGATTCTCCCATTGTGGTTTCTTGGCATATATTACCCTAGGCAGGTGCTAGGGACCTAATCCTCAGAATTTCTTGAGGATTCAGACAGTTACAGCAACAGATGTTCACAAATGTTGTGGTTGAGATGAAAACTAATTAATAAAAATACATTGCTTAGAAATAATTATCCACAGATCTAATTAACAGAAATATCTTTCTCTAATGTTAAATACATAATTGTTTGGAGGGGATGGGGAACAACTTGAAATGAATCAGACAACACCTTCACATTACTCATTCTTTTCATATACTTCAAATTTGTACTTAATGCCTTTTTCCTCCTGGACATCAGAAAGAACACCTGGGTACCTATAAAAGAAATATATATGTAATTAAATAATGTATCAATTAAAACAAATTTTTAAATCAACAGTTTATTGATTTTTGAGAGAGAGAAAGAGAGAGGAAGAAACCTAGGTATGAGAGTGCAACATCTATTGGATGCCTCCCGCATGCCCCTACTATTTATTAAGCCCACAATCCAGGCATGTGCCCTGACAGGGAATCGCACTGGTGACCTTTTTGGTGCATAGGACAATGCTCAACCAACTGAGCCACACTGGCCAGGACAATGGTCCACTGATTTTTGATAAGGGTGTCAAAACAATTTAATGGGGGAAAGAGTAGTCTTTTCAGCAAACAGTGCTAGGACAACTGGATAGCCACTTACAAAAGAATGAACTTGGACCCGTTCCTTACACTATACCAGACCACAGACTTAATGTAAGAGTTGATATAATTAATCTTAAAGCTGAAAAGTTCTTTTAAACTAAAATGCTACAAGTTTTCAAAATCAGGCAGTTTCATGCTAAAATCACTACTACATGGTAAAGCAAGTGTAATCTCTTCTTTCCATCTCCACCACTGCTATCTAAGTCCCTTCATCTTTCATCTGAACTACTGCAACTAACTGGTTTCCCAGCTTTACTTCCCTCTAGCCCATTCTCCTTAAACAGCTAGAACAACATCACTCAATTCAGAACCTACTACCCTGCATTTGGTCTGATCCCTTTGGGTCTTCCCCTTGCTCACAATGTCCTCAGTGGCTTTCAAGGCTCAGGGAACATGCCAAGCTTGTTCCCATCATTGGGTGTCTGCACTGGCTATTTCTGGTTCCTGGAATGCTCTTTCCTGATCTAAGCATGGCTGGCTTGTCATTTAGATCCTAGTAATAAAACTGTTGTAACTAACCTCGTTATTAATTACAGGAAAGAGCAAAGGGAAGGCCAAATATTATAGGCATGTCATTTAGGCAGCTCCACCAGGAACCTAAAGCTTTACACTCCCCAGGGAGCCACTGGTCTATTCCTTGAAAATAGCTGGGGGAAGGGACAGGACAGGGAGAATAGATGCATGCCCAATAAAGTTGGGGTGTCCTTGGGAAGGTGCTTGTCAGTCTGGCCTGGGGTCATTGGCCAGAATGGGCGTGGCCACCTCAAGGGCGAGAAATTGGGGTATTTAATCCTCTAAACCAGTGGTTCTCAACCTTCCTAATGCCGCGACCCTTTAATACAGTTCTTCATGTTGTGGTGACCCCCAACCATAAAATTATTTTCGTTACTACTTCATAACTATAATTTTGCTACTGTAAACAATATGTAATTATATATGTGTTTTCCGATGGTCTTAGGCGACCCCTGTGAAAGGGTCGTTCAACCCCCAAAGGGGTCGGGACCCACAGGTTGAGAACCGCTGCTCTAAACAAATGAGTTTGCTCTCCTGGTTTCCC
This sequence comes from Myotis lucifugus, assembly GCF_000147115.1. Taxonomy (NCBI): domain Eukaryota; kingdom Metazoa; phylum Chordata; class Mammalia; order Chiroptera; family Vespertilionidae; genus Myotis; species Myotis lucifugus. The sequence continues at coordinate 35,310,395 of NW_005871048.1, read as the reverse complement.
TTGGCCTGTTACTCTTGGCTCCTGGCTTGCAGGGCTCTTTTGCTCCTGCTCCCTGGCATTCGCCCACATGGCCGACCCCCCACACACAGTGGACTAATGGACTGCAACTAGCCTGATGTTGAAATGGACCCTGATGCAACATGGAATAGAAACTCTGGACACTGGTTTTCTTCTAGCTCTACTGAAACCCCAGCTACACTTCTTCCATGACTGGAATGGGGCTTTGGAAATGCAGGGATGTAATTCCACGCAAATAAAAATCATTCATCTTCCCATGTGAGTCTTGGAAAATTCTTTTCCTCGAGATATTGTAGGGGCCCCACCTACAGCCCCCAGTGGGGAAAAGCATACCCCAATTTCCCAGATAACAGTGTAGACCAGTGGTTCTCAACCTTCTGGCCCTTTAAATACAGTTCCTCATGTTGTGACCCAACCATAAAATTATTTTCGTTGCTACTTCATAACTGTAATGTTGCTACTGTTATGAATAGTAATGTAAATATCTGATATGCAGGATGGTCTTAGGCGACCCCTGTGAAAGGGTCGTTCGACCGCCAAAGGGGTCGCGACCCACAGGTTGAGAACTGCTGGTGTAGACATCACTCTTCAGAGGACTTCTCAGACTACACAGTATTGATCACATCATAGTACTTCAGTTCTCCACACAGCAACTCCTGATGTTTAATCTATTACTAGTAGCCTGGTGCATGAAATTCATGCACATTAAAAGGGAATTAATCGTAGGAAATATTTTAATATTGCTATTTGCCCTTTCTCTATAATAGAGGTGTCAGAGATGAAAGAAAATTAGTAAAACGTATATGAAAATCTCCCTCCTGTCAGAGTCTGGGGTGCACCACGGGACCCAAGTCAAGTCCCTGCCCACCTGCGTGCACCTTGAAATTGTGCGAGACCCAGACCTGGCCGGCCCCACCCCTGTCAAGCTCGGCAGGGCAGGGGGGCGCAGTCTCAGGCCCCTGGCCCAGCGCTGGGCTGCTGGGCTGAGGGCGAGGCCTCAGGTGCCCCGGCCCCAGCGTGAGGGCACAAGGGCGTGACAACCATTTGCATATTAGCTCTTTATTATATAGGATTTGCCACTCTAACTCTCTATACAAAAATGTAATCTGGAGAATAGTGACTAGCATCTGTTTTGGTAAACACTCTTTCCCCAATGCTCAGGACAGTGTTTGATGCTGAATACAATTCTCATAGAATGGACTAAGGACTACTCTAGATTTCAGTAAAATCATTAAAACTTGAACATTCCCAAGTCTGTTAAAGCAGAATTCCAAAAATTTTCTATAGTATTTGCCTATAATTACTACCCCAAATTCAATCTGAGAGACATACTCTTTCCTATAATTCTTTTAAAAAAACACACACATTTTTTAAAATTAATTTCAGAGAGGAAGGGAGAGGGAGAGAGAGAGAGAAACATCAATGATGAGAGAGAATCACTGATTGGCTGCCTCTTGCATGCCTCACACTGGGGATCAAGCTCACGACCTGGGCGTGTGCCCTGACCAGGAATTGAACCGTGACCGCCTGGCTCATAGGTTAAAAGGTCAACCACTAAGCCACGCTGGCTGGGACCTTTCCTATAATGATTAAGCTATAAATCCAAAAGTGCTTCAGAATAATATATAACATTTTACTTACTCTGGAAGAAGTTTATATTTCTCCAAATCAATTTCTGGGAAAAATGTATCACTTTCAAATTCCTGCATGATCCTTGTCACAAAGAGTCGTTGATGGCCGGGCTTGCTCATGGCTTCCTTTGAAATATAACAAAAGTCATCAATTTCCTTAATTATCTGTGTCAAAAGAAACAGAACTCAAGATTTTTGTGTTTTAATTATATAGTCAAATTTGTACCATGTATGAAAGAATGCTATTTAAATATCCTATTCTTTACTTTAGAGCCCTGTGAAGTAGTCTTATTTATGTTGAGAATGGCACTAATCATTATATCTAATTAGAGTGAGTTAAAATATATTCTGGCCTCTAGTTTGCTTATATGAACTCTTTTTTCATTTAATCGTTCAGTTTTGTCTTTTTTCTTTGGTGGTTGCTTAGGAATTAAGAACCCCGAATTGTCTAGTTACTGGCTATAGAAAAAATTTCCTCTATATATCTACACTAATAAAAGAGAAAGATGCAAATTGACCATACCTTCCTGATGCCCACCAGGAGTGAGTATGCAAATTAAACCAACAAATATGGTGGGTTAATTTGCATATGCAGGCGCCACCCCAGCCACTCTGGGCCTTTGAGCAGCATGGGAAGGCAGAAAGGTGGCTCCGGGCCAGAGCAAAGGCGGTGCCGGCAGCCAGGGGAAGGAAGGCCCATTCTTGCACAAATCTTCGTGCATTGGGCCTCTAGTAAATAGATAAGATAGTACACTTTCACAAGACTTTGCCTAATAAAAATATCAAGGGCACAGTTGGTACATTTACACAAAATTTAATAATGTTTCCATTTCCCCAGGAGATAGTTACAATGCTAGCAGGTAATTTATTCTGCCTCTTGTTGCTAATGATTGTATTTGGCCTCATATTGTTAATGACTTTTCTAACTAACGCCTATAATACTGTTGATAAAAAGTCACGAGTCCTAGCTGCAGCTCCAAGAAAGCAATAACTCTGGCTTGAAAAAGAAAAAAACACATATATAAATATATTTTTAAGTGTTTGTTATATTTAAAATTCCAAATAAGGGCACAGAACAAATTTTACTTTACTACAGCTTAGAGTATTATATCATTTATTCTTGACCCAAACAAGTAGATATTCTACCAATTCTTGCTGTACCAAAATTTAGGAAAATTGAGCCGGACTAACCACTGCAGCTTTTGAAAGTCTGTATCAAAGTTTATGATGTTTGGCAAACCTTTTCTGTAAAGGGTCAGATAGTAAATATTTTAGGCTTTGTGGGCCATGTGGTTTCTCTTACGTTTAGGCAAATGCAGCCTCAGACAATACTAAAACCAATGGCTATGGCTTTGTCCCAATGAAACTTTATTTATAAACACAGGCTAATTGACCCACTTTGGCCAATAAGAAGAGAAGCCTAAATGTTCTACAAGCTAGTGTGATGCGAGGTAGGTGGATAATGCAGAATTATAACCTGGAGGTTCTACTTCCTTATTATTTACTACACATAGATATATCAAATTATATAAATGAATTTAATTTTAAGTATTTATATTGTTTAAAAGGTTGTAGAAAAGGAACCTAAGAAACAGTTTTTGTAATCCCATTTAAGATCCTGGTATCCCTCTTCTTTCTCAAATAATTTCAGTGCATATATTACCACAAGCCCCCAAAGGGTAGGAGCTGATTTTTTTCCTTGCCATAAATATTAATCTTTCTTGAGTGTTTTATTTTTATTTACTTTTCAAAAATATATTTTATCGATTTTTTTTTTTCCAGAGAGGAAGGGAGAGGGATAGAGAGTTAGAAACATCAATGAGAGAGAAACATCAATCAGTTGCCTCCTGCAAACCCCCAACTGGGGATGTGCCTGCAACCAAGGTACATGCCCTTGACCGGAATCGAACCTGGGACCCTTCAGTCCACAGGCTGACGCTCTATCCATTGAGCCAAACCGGTTAGGGCATTGAGTGTTTTAAAAGTGTAGAAAAATTCCTTTTATTTTCCTCAAAATTTTTGAAAGCTGTAAGTCATTTGCTGCCAAGAAGAATGAATATTTTCTTTTACCTACCTATGACATAAAATAATGCTTTTTGCATGCCCTCACATTATATGAAAATTTTTGAGGCAAAGCTTTCTGCTTTTAACAAATTCATATACTGGTCAGTGTACATCCACTGAGAGCCCCATCACTTTCTCAGTAAGAGACATTAATCCTCGAAGAAACAGGGCTAACTCAGTGTATCAGTGCACATCCAGGGAATAGAAAACAGTGCAGTCCAGTACGATGCTAAGGGAAGAATTTAGAATGTTTTTTAAATTGGAAACATTAACTATGTTGAATTGGAGATAAACTAGCAAAGACTTAAAAACTTACTTTTATATTTAGTTTGCACGACAGTATCAACAAGAAGTCAAATTGACAATGTGTCTAACTTACAGCAGGGAAAATGTGCTTCTTTGCTCTAGACTTAAAAAGTACATATGGCAGGGAAGCTGAAAGAAAGTAGAGTGGGAGAAACCAAGATGGCGGCATAGGTAAACACTGGAGTTTACTGCCTCGAACAACCACTTCAAAAATACAACTAAAAGACAGTACGGACATCATCCAGAACCACAGGAAGACTGGCTGAGTGGAAGTTCTACAACTAGGAGGAAAGAGAAAAGCATACCGAGGCTCAGAGGAGGTGCAGTGCTGAAGTAAAATTCTAAGGTTCGGAGTGCATGCGGAGCGGGCTGGCTGCTGAGGGCGCGGTTGTCGTTTTCAATCGGGAGGGAGTCTCAGGCTCTGAGCTCCAGTTCCGGGCGAGTCTCTAGGGACCCAGACTCATACGGGAGAAGCGGGACTGTCTGGCATCGCTCAGAACCCTAGGGCAGCTTTCTCTCCGTGGGGCTTGCAGCGATTACTGGGACACTGAGAAGCAGAGCCTCTGAGGGCAAGACTGAGAGCAGCCATAATTGCTAACCCCGCCCTGTTGATCCCGTGGGACCCGCCCCGCCCAAGCCCTGCAGGGAGACTTTTGCTGGATAGCCTCAGGCAAAGGCTAGATTAGCACCTCCCTAGAGATCCAGGAGCCAGGAAGCCCAGAGGTCAGAGTGGGACCATCCAGTTTGCAGCTCCGTAGAACCATAAAAGACACACTCAGGGGGCAGACTCAGTGAGCACCAAAGCCCCATTGAAGCAAGTCTAGCCCCAGAGGGGTGTCTCCAGCACAGAAGTTCTCCCACCGCAGACACAGCTGATTCTCACAGCCAAATGGCCTGGAGGTCAATTCCTCACAATGATAACTACAACAATCAAGGCTTAACTACAAGACTGTGCACAAAGCCCACAAGGGGGTGCACCAAGAGTGTCTACCTCAGGTAATTGGGACACTTAGCACAGAAAGGCACTCTATCGACACAGCGAAGCATAAAAAATGCCGAGACAAAGAAACAGGACACAAACGACAGAATTGGAGGAAAGCAAACTGTTGGATATAGCGTTCAAAATCACACTTTTAAGGTCTTTAAAGAACTGTCTAGAAGCCGCTGATAAATTTAATAAAGCCCTCGAAAAGACTGGTGAGACTGCTGATAAATGTAGTGAGATCTTCAAGAAGACTGGTGAGACCGCCGATAAATGTAGTGAGGACCAACTAGAAATTAAGCATACACTGACTGAAATAAAGAACATTATACAGACTCAAAACAGCAGACCAGAGGATCGCAAGAACATTATACAGACTCAAAACAGCAGACCAGAGGATCGCAAGAATCAAGTCAAAGATTTGAAATACGAAGAAGCAAAAAACACCCAACTGGAAAAGCAAAATGAAAAAAGAATCCAAAAATATGAAGATAGTGTAAGGAGCCTCTGGGACAGCTTCAAGCGTACCAACATCCGAATTATAGGGGTGCCAGAAGATGAGAGAGAGGAAGATATTGAAAACCTATTTGAAGAAATAATGACAGAAAACTTCCCCTACCTGGTGAAAGGAATAGACTTCCAAGTCCAGGAAGCGCAGAGAACCCCAAACAAAAGGAACCCAAAGAGGACCACCCCGAGACACATCATAATTAAAATGCCAAGAGCAAAAGACAAAGAGAGAATCCTAAAAGCAGCAAGAGAAAGAAAATCAGTTACCTACAAGGGAGTACCCATACGACTGTCAGCTGATTTCTCAACAGAAACTTTGCAGGCCAGAAGGGAGTGGCAAGAAATATTCAAAGTGATGAATACCAAGAACCTACAACCAAGAATACTTTATCCAGCAAAGCTATCATTCAGAAGTGAAGGCCAGATAAAGAGCTTCACAGATAAGAAAAAGCTAAAGGAGTTCATCACCACCAAACCAGTATTATATGAAATGCTGAAAGGTATCCTTTAAGAAGAGGAAGAAGAAAAAGGTAAAGATACAAATTATGAACAACAAATACACATCTATCAACAAGTGAATCTAAAAATCAAGTGAATAAATAATCTGATGAACAGTATGAACTGGTGATTGTAATAGAATCAGGGACATAGAATGGGAATGGACTGACTATTCTTGGGGCGGGGGAAAGGGGTGTGGGGGCGAGTGAAGAGATTAGACAATAATCGTGCACCTATGGATGAGGACAGTGGGTGGGGAGTGAGGGCGGAGGGTGGGGTGGGAACTGGGTGGAGGGGAGTTATGGTGGGAAAAAAGAGTAACTAATGTAATAATCTGAACAATAAAGATTTAATTAAAAAAAAAAAAAAAAGAAAGAAAGTAGAGTGGAAAAATTCTTTGTGTTTATAGATAACTTTACTCACCTTATAAACGGAACTGCCTCCTACTATCCAAACCATATCCACTTGATTTGTTAATTCTGGTTCCTCAATAAGTTTTAAGGCATCATCCAGACTTTTGGCAAGAAAATGAGCTCCTTTTGGAGGTTCCCTGAGGTTAAGAGAAAGAATTACATATAATTTCTACAAAAGCCATTCATACTAGTTAAATAATCTGTATGGGAAACAATAATTATAAAACTAAAATTGTTATATAAATAGGAATCCTCTCAACAATAAACAGTTAACAGCAGTATGGCCTATGACCAATAATTTAACCCACATTTGTGTATGTATAGTCCACAGTGAATCAAAAGAAAATACTTCCGATATCTTGAGATATTTATGGTGGAAAAAAATCAGAACAGTAGCTGTCTATGGAGGGATGGCTGGCCCTGCCCCCTGGTCAAACTCCAGGTCAAGGGGACAATTTGCATATTAGCCTTTTATTATATAGGACAATGAATATTCCATTGTATGGATATAGCATATTTTGTTTATCTTTGATGAATATTTGGGATGCTTCCAATTTTTAGATGTTATGAATGATGCTGCTATGAACATTTGTGTACAAGTTTTTGTGTGGTCATATATTTTCATTTCTCCTGGGTATATACCAGGAGTAGAATTGCTGTGTCATATAACTCTATGTTTAACCTTTTGAAAAAGTGCCATTCTGTTTTCCAAATGTGGCTGTACAGCATTCTTTTTAAAGCCACAACTTTAAATGACATGGAAGCTATGGTGAAGGCAAAAGCACTGGAGTTGATTTCATAGGTAGTTTTAAGGCTATTAACTGCCCCCCCTGCCCCCCCCCCCCCACCCTTCCTGTTCATTTCCAGACAAAAGGAACTAACTCTATTAGCCTGGAGGGCAGAAAAATTCATAGCAGAGGACAACTGGCTGTACAAAAAACATGTATTTTGCTTCTTTGTGCAACTGAAAAGATTTATTAATTTACATTATATAACTGATATTTGACCCTTCTGAATTGAATGAGTAATGGTTCAAGGAAACCTGCAATTCTGTTATCATAGTGAGATTTAATGCAACTTTTTAAGGTGATGAAATCACCCACTTAGGCAGCAGAATAAGTTGTAACTGCTTATTCATTTTCTGTAATCACCTATGTAGTATTAAGCAGCTTAATCAATAGCTACATTCATAGTATTTTATTTTGTCATATACTGACCTCAGCATAAGAAATGGGACATGGTTTTCTTGTGCTGAATTTATGTTGTAGTACTTACTTGAGTTCTCTACTGAGAACTAAATTAATCCTGTCCTTTAAAGGCCGATTCTTCTTGGGAATGGAGAACCAGGTCTTCCTACCCATAATCACCAAATTCTTTTTATCTGTAAAATCACAGAGAGAAGAGATATATTTTGGGAGTATATATGTGTATATATATTCATATATTTGTATGTATGTATATATAATTATCATATTGACATCTAATGGAACTGCTTTACAAAAATCAAAAATTTTAACAGCCTTACCAAAATTTATCATTTATCACCCATTATCTAAATATAGTGATTATTTTCCCCTTTGGCTTTATCCAATTTATATGCAATATAGTTTTAATCAATTGCAGTCATGTATAATATAGTAGTGAAAAGCAAAGATTCTGTTATCTACTAAGCAAGTCTTGTTAATCTTCTGTACCTTACTGTCCTTATCTACAAAATGGAGATAACATACTAGTTCCTACTTCTAGGATTGTGGGGACTGAAGACTTTGAACAATGTTTGACATCTAAAAAGTACTGTTCAACTGTACTTTTAATACAATAGTACTCATGTTTGTGTACCTTGTAGATTTACAATAGTCATACTTTTAAAGATAACTGCTTAATATTCCATTCAATTAGCTAAAATACTTTCAATTTGGAAGACCTGGGGGTGGGTGGAGTGAGGTAAAGGGGGAGAAAATGGGAAATATCTGAAATACTGTCAACATATTTTGCAAGAATAAAATAAAATACTTCCAATTTGTGCCTTTTCCTTAAAAAAAAATTTATATACAGAGCTTCCATTTCTGGTAGAATTATTTAGGAGAAAAAGCCTTGTGAGTCAGATCTCTGGATCAAAGGAATATACACATTTATGATTCCTGAATTAGCTTGATTTTTAAAAAACCACTAATATTTATAAACTACAAGTAGTAAGACTAGGCATTTTTCCATATTTTGTTTCCTATTTCCAGACTACTTAGGATTTTTTTTTTTAATTTAAAGATTTTAAATTGATTTTTAGAGAGAGAAGGGAGCGGGAAAGAGAGAAACATCGACTGGCTGCCTGCTGCACCCCCCTGCCCCCCCACCAGGGTTCAAGCCCACAACTGGGGCATGTGCCCAGATCTGCGTCTAACCAGCAACCTTTAGGTGCATGGGACAAGCCCAACCACCTGAGCCACACCATGGAGGGTCAGACTACTTAGGATTCTAGAGGGTGGTTCATTTCAATTTTTTGGGCTTCAAGCTCTTGCCATTTTGTCTCCATCAGTGACCTAAGTGCCAAGTCCAAGAACTTGTATCTGTTCTGCTCAAGTTATGCTGCACCTGCGGCTTTCTATTTCCCTGGTTACTCTGCTATGCCTCCTCCTATGACCAAATATTCACCTTAGGTTTTAAATGTGTATCCCCTAACCCCATATTCTTTTCTTTCGTTATCCTCTTCTCTTTAATGTCTCAATTCACCTAGTACCCTGTGCCTGAATATCCTACAAGCACCTCAATATAGTTACAATTGCACCCTATTCTCCCTATCACCCAGACTCAAACTGAAAACCAGAGAGTTCATCCTTGATGCCTTCCTGGCATCACCTTTAACTTCTTCATCTCCAGATCAAGTATCATGTAACCAACGTTCTTTGGACTTTTACCCTCGCCACCGCCTTAGTCCAGGCCTTACCGCGCCAGGCGGGTATTTCAAAGGCCCCCTCTGGTCTCCAGAGCCAACCTCTATCTAGCTGCCAATCTGTGCAACACTTCAATTGTATGCAACCCACATAAAACTTCAAAGAACGTTTATTTTTTAAAAAGTTTAATAAACATTGGGAATTGCATACAGATCAATGGTAAGACAGAAGGTCCTGCTTAACATGATAAACTACTTTTTTTTAAAAATATATTTTATTGATTTTTTACAGAGAGGAAGGGAGAGAGATAGATAGTTAGAAACATCGATGGGAGAGAAACATCGATCAGCTGCCTCCTGCACATCTCCCACTGGGGATGTGCCCGAAACCCAGGTACATGCCCTTGACCGGAATCGAACCTGGAACCTTTCAGTCCGCAGGCCGACGCTCTATCCACTGAGCCAAACCGGTTTCGGCCATGATAAACTACTTTTAAGTAAAATTTGCACAGGTAAAAAAAGACCCTTGGGGAATCTCGATCACTTAAAAATCCCGTTACCTTTTGCTGAAGAGGTTGTGGTCATTCTTTGGAAATACTTGAATTCATTCCTACAAGTTAAAGAAACACAGCATGACTCAGAACGTTTTTCCGTGGGCTCCAGCTCTACCACCCCGACAAAAAGTGCGAGGAACGGGGGTCTCTAGGACTGGACGTTGCTCCGGGCAGGGCGCCGCGGGGAAAACGCCTCGCGGGGCGGCGGGAGCGGGACGGAAACCAGTAACTTGGCTTCCCGGCTCCTGGCGCGGAAGGAAGGCCTGGCCCAGCCCCTGGCAGCTTGGGTCGCAAGTCCAACCCCAGCGCCACCCCGTCCAGGTGCCTCGATCTAGGGCAGCTTGCACACCAACCACCCCCGGCCCGGCAGGTACCTGAGCGGGGGCCAAGGCAGGTCTCCGTTCTTGCCGATGCCCATGTTCTGGGACACCGCGGCGATGCAGTTGAGAGTACGAACCATGGCGGCGGCACCAAAAGCCTCGGAGCTTGCTAGCGACACAGGGACTTTGAACTGAGCTTGGCGCCAAATTGGGGCCATCCCGCCCCCTCGGTCCCATTGGCGCACGCGAGGCCACGCCCCCGGCCCGCCCCCGCCCCGGCGCAAGGCGGGGGCGCGACGTGCTCGGTCCCGCCGACGCCCGGGAACAGGGCCGCCGGGTCGCGCGCCGGCTCGGCCGTGCCCCAGTTTGTCAGTCTCTGCGCCGCGATGTCGCGCCGAAAGCCACCTGGAGGCGGCGCGGCTGCCGCTGGCCCAGCCCCTGCAAGGCAAGCGGTTCTGAGCAGATTCTTCCAGTCCAGGGGGAGCCTGAAATCCACCTCCTCCCCCACCGGTGCGGTGGAGGAGGGCGAACCTGACGCTGACGCCGCAGCGCCTCCAGCGTCCACTTCCCAGCGTCGGTCGCGGCCACACGTGGTGGGTGTGGCCCAGGATTGGGCGGGCTCATCGGGGAGGGGGCGGGACTAGGGGCGGGGCGGGGCTTGTGGGTGGAGCGGGAGGAGGCGGGGCCCGTGCGCGAGAATTAGGGAGTTGAAGGTGCCAGAAGAGAAAGGGGCGGATCGGGCAGGTGCGGAGGGGAAAAGCCTGGCCAGCCTCCATCCTGAGTGTAGTTCAAAGATTGTAGTTTCCACTGGGAAAATAGACTTGAGGCCATGATCACACAGATTCTTACTGGCCGACCAGAGACAGGAACTCAGGTCTCCTGACTCCCATTCTGATGAGGGCGGGGGCCTCTGGGCCAAGGATACATCTTTTAACCTACATCCTACCCTCCCCCCTCCCGCCCCCCCCATTTTGTCCCTGGATTGAATGTTAAGAGGAGTTTTATTTATCTTATTTATCCTGGTTTTGTTAGGTGCTTCCCTTTAACTGACTAAAATAAGTAGTTGTGGGGTTGGTTTGTTTGTTTTTTACCAGGGACACTGCCCCTCCGGGGAATGCCTAAGGGTGAGCTGTCACGGGGGTCCCTGATACAGTATTTCTCAAACTGAGGGTGTTGAAGGGGATTGCAGATTGGCTTTCAGCCACCTTCTAAGTTTTAATGAGGGTGACAGCTTGGCTGCTTCAAAATCTTGTTTCCTTAATTTATATTTTTTCCATAGAGTGATTGGTTCTCTGCTGTTTTAGTTTTTTTTTGACAGTAGTCTACATTTTTATGAATTCACCAAGATTTTATTTTATACCCACCATTTAGAGGATATCTGATGAAGGACTTAAGTTTTTGACAGGCTTTCTGCCAACAAATGTTCACAATCTTGTGGCATCTTCAGTGGTGAACATAAAATATAAATTATAATTAACATTTCAAAAGCGATACTGTTCTTTTATTGTCTATCTAATTTCACATTTACTAAATAGTTTTTCTCTTAAAGGTATTTTATTTAACATGTATAAGTAGAGTAATTCAAGTTATATAATTTGAGATAGGTGAAGGCTGACCGAGTAAAGGTGGCAGCCTTGGTTCTAATTCTAACAGGACTTGAGAAGCTGAGGCTCATGACCGGTCAGTCTCCACTTTGTCTTTGATGATGGTAAAAACATTCACCCATAGGTCTTTTCAGAAGTCCAAGTAGGTGATTGTAGGAAGGAAGGATGGCAAGGACCTTACTGTCATTCAAAAGTAAGGTTTAAATTATTTTGCATACATAGTGTTTTGAGATCATTTTCTAACTTTCCTGATACAGGTTGCAGACATTGACAGAAGTACAAAGAGACCACTAGAGGATGATGGGCCTGTTAAGAAGAAAGCAAAGAAAGTCCAAGACAACAAAGGACAAAGTGATTCAGTGACGTCTGGGAACCCTGGTGAGTTCTGTCGCAATGATTTTTTCATTCTCACCAGTCATGGCTCTGATGTTCTTGCATTATCCAGAGGGCAGAGGAGGCGATTTGGAGAGTTTTGCCAAATAAATAATGGGAAGAAAAGAGGAGCATCCACCAGCCAGAAAAGTCGCTGGCTACTTCATCTTAAGCTTTTGTTTTTTTTTTTTTTTTAATTACAGTTGACATTCAGTATTATTTTATGTTAGTTTCATGTGTACAGCGTAGTGGTTAGACATTTATATAATTTATGAAGTGATTCCTCCTGATAAGTCTAGTGCCCACCTGGCACCATTTAGTTATCACAGTATTGTTGACTACATACCACATGCTGTACTTTATATCCCCATCACCTCAAGTTTTTTAACATGTCAGTTTTAGATATTCCTTCTTTTGTAAGATTTGCACCCTGCCTCCATCTTGGGAATTTTTTTTTTATATCCTTAGGAAGGAAGCCCTTGTATAATATACAAACTTACAGTGTTGAAGATTGATTCAAGTGTATTTTTTGAAACGGAGAGAATAATAGTAAATAGGATGAATATATACATTTGGAGGGATTGAAATAGACATTTTTCTAGCCATGAGATTAATAGGAGATAAGATAAAGTATACATCTGAAAAGAGGTTTAAATAGAAATATGAAAAGTTTTAAACTTTTAGAAATGAGCAAAACACAACTCTTGCCTTCAGAGTGTTTTTGCTTTAAAAGGGAAGGTAAGAGATGATAAATGCAGCCCCAGTTTCCTTCTATATAATAGCAGCTACCTAAGTAGTATTGCTGCAAAGGGTAAAATAATGTTTTCTGTTATATAGCAAATAACCAGTAAATGTACAGCAAATAATCAGTTTCCCTTCTTTTATGGATTGATTGCTTCTGGAGTAACTGCTAATTGGCAGGCTGTGATAAGTGCTATAGAGAGATATGATCTGTTACAGGAACATAGAGAAAGAAAATGATCTTTAAGCTGGGGAATTAGCAGAGCGTTTCAATGGAAAGGTAGCTTTGAGATGGCTCTTGATGAAAGAGTACAATTATGACATGTGAAACTGGGGACCAGGGCTTACTAGGGAGAAAGAATAGCGTGAGCAAAGCTGTGGAGGCAGGAAAGCAGGTGTGCCTGGAGTGGTGATCTGGTTTCCTTGTGCACTCCTGGTGTCAGTATCTTTAGGTCTTTCTGTTGAGCTGGTCAGAGTTTCCAGTCCAGTCTCCCAGCTTCCGCCTAGGGGAGAGCTTTGTTCTGCGAAGTGGCTCTCAGAAGAGGTTGTGTTTCTCATCATATAGTCAGACTGTATTTCCATTAGTGTTTCTTAGCATACAGTAAGTTTGTATTTCCATGAGTATTCTTTTGTCTTAGGCACAGTACTGCATCTCAACTGGGCCTGATTTACCTTTTCCAGAGAATTCTGTAATCCTCTGTTGATGTGGAGGAAGGACAGCTGTCCGTGAACTTAGAGTAGGCTAAGGGTGTCTAGGGATCAAATTACTTGGAACAAGCCTTCTTTATTTATGGTAGAACCTCCCTTCATTCCATTTTCAGAGCTACTGGTGCCCTAATTCCTGAACCTTTTAAGCATTTTATGTTGTAAATATAGGACTGGTTCTGGGTTTTCTTCACTACCCATTTAGGCTTTAGCTTTCAGGTATGCTAAATAGGTTATTGCTCATTCATTTTTTTTCATTTTAGCTTCAGATATTTCATTTGCAAGTCTCACCTCTCCTTTTTTATCTGTACTTATGGGCATATAAGTTTTTTGTGTTTTGTTTTTTTAAAGCAAAAACCTGTAGTTTCTAGTGGGTTTTTAAGACCAAGTGAGATTAGAAATTAGATATATGTTGCCATCTTTACCCTGAACCCAAGTTTCTTTATTTCCTTATCAATATCATAGCAAGAGTCATTGCTTAATACGAAACTTCCTCTTACAAATTCTATGCTGGTTATGAATTAACACGAGACAAAATACTATTGTTATATTTTCTTCTGATTTGTTAACTAAGAGCCAAGGAAATGTCTGAGGACCAGGATTGTTTTAAAGTCTCTGGAAAAATTGAAAGAATTCTGCTGCGATTCCGCTCCTCCTCAAAATAGAGTCCAGAGGGAGCCTCTGCAGGAGAGATTTGCAGTTCTGCCAAAATGTACTGATTTTGACGATATCAGTCTTCTGCGTGCAAAGAATGCCGCTTCTTCTGAAGATTCCAAATCTCAAACTAGTCAAAAGGTATGTAATAGTTATATCCATGAATACCCAATACCCAGAATAGTAGGTTCTGAAGTGTCTTTAGGTTCTGTGGGTCCACTCAGGGCATGGTTCCCAAACTTGGCTGATCACTTGAATTAGTTGAAGGAACTTTTACTTTTTTTGATTTTGAAATCCCTAGAGATTCTAATTTACTGTGTATTAAGGAAGAATGAATTGGTTTGTATTAAAACAAAATAAAGCAAAAGCCTCAAGTAATTCTGATGTATGACGCCTGGATCTGGAGCTGTTCACTGACTTAGGGGATTCTTTGTTGATAGTACAAGCACAGTTTCTTACAGTCCTCCTTATAGTTTCCATGATTAGCCTGGACAGTCATGATGGGCAACTTATATTGATGTTTTGAGGTTTTCAAAGGTAAACCAACTGAATATGGGTCCTTCTGTTTTATAACTTATTAATGTTTTTCATCCTCGCAAAATCTGGGAATTTAACTCTTGCTCCATCATGGAATTCTGCAATTCAGAATAGTGGTTTTCAGCCCACCTTTAAATTAGAATCCCTGGAGAACTTAAAAAAATAATGATAGCAAGAACTTTTTCTTAAAATTATATATTGGTTTGCAATAAGAATTGAGCATGGGTATTGTTTAAAAGCTCTCATTTTAATGTGTAGTCATGGTTGAGAACGACTGAATTAGAGAAGTAGTCTTTACATTTATTTGAGTGATTTAAATCTAATGAAATCAATAGATTCTTTCCTCAGAAAAATATCAAGCTAAAATCCATTGACTTATCTTAGATCATCAGGGAAAACAAGGTGTTTTGTTCTTATTTTTAATTTCTTTTAATACTTAAAGCAGTTAACCAGAGTGTGGTAGTCACAAAATATAGAGACCATAAATCAAAGAACTTATAAACTTATATGCATAGCCCATGGACATGAACAATGGGGTGGTGAGGACCTGGGGCGGGGAGGGTACAGGCTTCGGGGAGAGGGGGGGGCGTGGGAAGAGGCATAAAGGAGGGGAAAATGGGAGACATTTGTCATACTGTCAACAATAAAATAAAATAAAATAAAAAATATAAAGAGAGGTAAAAAAAAATTTGTCTATTGAAGCTCACAATTTATTAATTGGAGGATTTGCTCTAGGACTTCACAAGAGCCTATCTACTATAGCTTTATGCATAGAATGACCCACTTGGCATTTTTGATTCATAGAAAATTAGAAGACACCAGTTAGAAGGGACCCCTAGAAGTAGTATATGGGTATTATTACAAGTAATAGCTGAGTATTTGATGGCATAGACGGGTAAAGAGAAGTGGAAAAAAGCTGCTGAATGAACTTAAATGCCCAGTGGTCTGAGACCCTTAGTGTGGGGTCAGCAACCCCATAATTGTTGATAGGTCCCGAAATTTCCATCTTATTAATCTGATCACTCTGAATTGTCAAGATGAAGTTAAATTGAGTTCAGAATGCCATCTCTGGGAATATGGAAGTGTACAATATATCTGAGAAGTGTTTTTCTTCAAGTGGTGAAAAAAAATGTTGCTTAATACTCAAGTATGCAGGTTGACTTATACATACATGAACCTTTTTCCTGGATACCTATTCTCATTCCATATATGAATAAGGACTTCATAGTAAGGCCCTCCCCCCATAGGAAATATATTTTTCGATGTATTAAGATTTTCAATATGTAGTATTCTTAAAGTTTACATAAAAATCATGAAAATGAAGTAGAAAATCCCCATCAAAATTAAAAGCAGATACATTGTCCAGTCTGATAGGTTGACCCACTTTTCTCTTGGCACACCTCTCCAGAGCTAACTGTTGTGTTATTGCTGATCTTTAGAAGTTTGCTGGGCTACACTTTCAGATAAATTGCATCTGTACTTGCTGTCCCAGCCAAGCTGAATTTCTAAACATTTAGCAAATGCTAAGTACGTGTTTCTGGGTTTTCTCTTGGACTGGAGTTCCCCTCTTTGAGCCATATAGGGCATTTCTCTTTATCTCTTTACATCCCCTGTTGGTCCCTAGTGTTTAGGTCATAGTTTAAATTCCAGGGGTAGTTGGTAAGTTTTTTTAGATGTTGGCAGTGACACAGTGACAATTAATTAGAAGTTGGATTTATCCTACAAATTTGTCTCATAAGCAAGGAATTTGCTCTAAGCTGTGAATTGCAATTAATTATGTTTTTCATACAGGAAAGCATAGATACAGGAATACTAATGTTGAAAATGTAACCTTGTAGTTTATGCTTTCCAAAAGTTCTTTATTTTTTAAAATATATTTTTATTGATTTCAGACAGGAAGGGAGAGGGAGAGAGATAGAAACATCAGTGCTGAGAGAGAATCACCGATTGGCTGCCTCCTGCACACCCCCTACTAGGGGATCGAGCCCACAACTTGGGCATATGCCCTTGACGGGAATCGAACACGGGACCCTTCAGTTCACAGGCTGATGCTCTATTTACTGAGCCAAACCGGCTAGGGCCAAAAGTTCCTTATTTTTTTATTTCATGAAGAATACTAGTAATAAATTAACTGTATCATTAAATTACACATGGACCTCTTTCCTTGTTAAAAATGTGGAGAAGCACTATAAAATCTCTAAAGTACTATCACCCCAATAAATTTGATAAAAAAATAAAATCTTAAAATTACAACACTACTTTTCTAAAAGTTCTAGTCATGGTTCTTTTTGGGATTATTTATGGGCTATACTATCTTTTAGACTGTGCTTGGAAATGTAGAATATTGCAACTTTATCTGCTCACATGCCTGTTGAAAGTGATTCTGCTAGAGAGAGACAGATTCATGCCTGCTGACTATGCCTTACACACCTGGAATAAATAATGAAAAGGAAAACATTAATTACAATAGGATTAATGAAATTAAATGTAAATAGAAGTATACAAAACATTAGAATGTTTAGACTTTCAAAAGTGCATTAATAATTACACAGTAGTTTAGTTTGGCTCATATTTTTTGGGTCTTTTACTTTGAAAAAATTTTAAACCTACACAAAAATTTGCCTTAATCCTCAGATTCACCAGTTGTTAGCTTTGTGTCCAATTTGCATTCTCTCTCTCTGGGAACTGATGTTATGGTTAGTGCTTTTGAAACTATAAAACTCTCTTTGTTGCCAGGACAAGACACTTTCTGATCTCAGTCATTTTGGATCATCACATGGGAGTTACGAAAACTTACAGAAAATTTCTGATTCTAAACCACCCAACAAAAGAACCAAAAGCATCTATACGCCATTAGAATTACAGTACCTAGAAATAAAGCAGCAGCAGAAAGATGCAATTTTGTGTGTGGAATGTGGATATAAGTATAGATTCTTTGGGGAAGATGCAGAGGTAAGTTGTTTTTTCAAACACTGTTTCATGTTTTTCTTGTTCAGCCTTAAATATTTTCCAATATTTTGTTTCATTTTTTAAACTTAAAAAGATGTGAATGTAATTACCCTTTAAAATGCTGTGATTTAAAGTAAAAACTAAAAATATACACACACAAACTTGGTGAGTGCTGACTTGTGGGGGAGGAGGTGAGGAGTTCCTGTTGGAATGTTGGTGCTTATTTTCCATGGTCTTTTCATCCATCAGACATTGATTGGATGGATCAATTAGTGAGTGAACCATAATCATGTGAGTCTCTGTGTTTCCTAAAGAAGATTTAAGCAAGAAAAAGTTTTTGAGATGTAAGTTCCTCTGTTTACCCTTAGTTTATGAATTTTCACAGCCAGCAACATTATTAAGTCTTAATGGAAGAGCTTATTAATTCTGCCAGCCACCAACAGATGTTTGAAGTCTTAACAGGTCTCTGTATACTAGTCATCTTGCTTTCTTAGTCTAAGTTGAGTTTGTATTTACTGTAATTTTGGGTATGTGAGATAGGCCTAAGTTAAGACGGTTAGAAGTGAATTTGAGCACTTGATAGCAAGCTTAGGGAAATGCTTTGTTGGAGTCCTGGGTGATTTTGATGATTTCATAGTTTTAGGCCTAGTTGGGTTACACACCATCAGAGGATGATGAGGTGGCACTTCTGCTGCCTCATGGGTGGGAAGTGAAGACTTGGCCAACTTTTTTTCTTCCAGTTTCCTAAATACTGTTGTGACAGAAAGTGGTGTTGTCTAGTTCAGATGACATTATGCTGTGTTCAATGTTAAGAAGTTAGACCCTGAAACAGTCAGCATGTTTTCTGCAGGCAGGAACAAATATGTAGCTGGCATCTTATAAGTGAAGGGGTGAAAGGACATGCTGTTCTCTCCCCTTCTCTTTAGGTCAAATGATAGATTTAGTCCTGACCACAGTAAAGGCTCATGTTTTTCTGCCCTACCCTACAGGGATGAACTAATACAGTTCAGAAAAGGATTGGGGAGGGGAGCGAGAATGCTGGAATGATGAGCCTTCTGTGGCTCTAGTGGGCCGTCTCTGAGCCATGGCGCTGTCTAGAAGGAAGCAGGGGTCAGGTGGTACTGCCTGGTTCTGCATATCTATCACTCATGCATCATCAATTAGCTAGCCACACCAGGGGGTTCTCTTCTCAAGTTCCTCAAAGAAGCCCTATGTCCAAGTAGGTTTATAATTATGTATACATTCCTTAGTATCTCCTATTTTTCAGTTATCTGCATGTGGTATCAAATACTTATTCCAATACAGGGAAAGCACAGCCCTTTAAAGTTTTGATAGAGCTAAGGATATAGAAGTAGACCTGTCGTATTCTTCTGAGTCATTTATAGGTACAGATGTTGATCCTGAAGTTAGGCCATGGGAAAGGCCCAAAACATCAGGTTTAACTGTAGGCTACTACACAGGGAATGACTTAAACTTTTTATTGATATACCATGCAAAGGACACAAATCCTACGTGTATATCTTGATGGATTTTTAACAAAGTGAACAAATGCCACACAGGGAGTCTTAAAATAGAAATTTATTGATATCCTCTTTTTCAATTTTTTAGATTGCAGCCCGGGAGCTCAATATTTATTGCCATTTAGATCACAACTTTATGACAGCAAGCATACCTACTCACAGACTGTTTGTTCACGTGCGCCGCCTTGTGGCAAAGGGATATAAGGTCAGCTTTGGCTTCAACTTGTGGGAAAGAGGGATCTGATTCTCTTCCAGAGTGAAAACATGTTTTGCACTGTAGTAGTCTCTCATTGGTTTTGGAATTTGGCATTTTGGGAAAGTGAAAGTGAGCATAATTAGCTTTATATCTTCATGAGTTTTAACATATTATTTATTTAGGGTAAATTTTTAAAAGACTAAGGTAAATGTTTCAGAAATAACCTTTTAAAATCTCAAAACATGTTTAAAAAAATTTTTCATTACATTTGATATTTAATATTTCTTATTTTTGTTGAAGGTAGGAGTTGTGAAGCAAACCGAAACAGCAGCATTGAAGGCCATTGGGGACAACAAAAGTTCAGTCTTTTCCCGGAAATTGACTGCTCTTTATACAAAATCTACGCTTATTGGAGAAGATATCCTTTTTGAATAGGAAATTTTCTCTTAAATTTTAGAAATCTTTGTTTTAAGTAACATTTAAAAAATATCTGTTCTTTCAATGGGTATCTTTTTGATGAGATGAGGTGGTATATTACTTTGACCTTTGATTAGTGTGTTACTGAAGAGCTAGGGTTGGTAATGGCTGGAAACAAACATTTTTTTTTCAAATGCCATAGTAAAAGGAGAGTGTATCAAACTTTTAGAGCAAGAAAAAGGACAGTCTCATACAAGATGATAGCAGGTTATCAACTGATTTGCAGTCACATCTTCCCCAGGCCTGTGTGGGCAGTGGTTAGGCACTTAGGGCCTGTAAGCTCCTTCAGATCTTCCTAACACAAGACCTAAAAAATAACTTCTTAGCTTCAAAATGAGAAAAGAAAAGTACAAAGTCAACATACAGTTAATTGCTTATAAAACATAGGCCATCTTCATTAATTGTTAGCTTCATAAAAATTGTATTATTTTTGAAAATGGATTATAGGTGGAGCTATCTTTCTAAGAATCCTTAGAGTGGACCATGATTGCTCCAAAATGTATGGTCATTTATAAATTTAATGAGTTAACTTGAAACAAAATGACTTTACTAGCAAAGTCATAAAATTATATCCATTTTTTTAAAAACCAAAAAATTATGTATTAAATGAGATAAGCATGTATTAAAATGTGTACTGTGGGATGGAGTCAGGTCTCAGAATAAAAGAATATAGAGATAAGGTCTTAAATGATACTGTGTGAAAGTAATATTTATTACAGTTTATTACAAATCTGCATATTTAGAGACCTGCTTAGCTTCTACCCAAATTATGAAGACCGTTTTGCCTTATTAATGTCATGTATAGGGGATGGCAAAATGGACCCCAAACCATTAACAGCTCTGTGGTATTCCAAGCTGATCGGGCTATAAGATTGGTAATTTTATTGTTTCTTTTGCCTGAACTTGAGTCTCTTAATTGAAACCTGCTCCTAAAACAGTACTCTTCCCTGCTTCTCTTTTGCTACTGCGATAGCTTTTATCTGCTGATACCCAAATTGGAGGTCCCCAGACTGACATTGTCTAAAGTCAGCATTTATCTCTGAGAATTTAATTAATGGATTCAACGCACACACATGCATACACACACATGCCTGAGTGTATGTTTCTATTTCCTTTTTAGGTTTTCTTTTCTCCTGTCTTTAAAAAAATTCTCTTGCTATTTGTGAGAGCTATTAGGCACTTTAAAGGAGGAAAGTAATTTATGCTATTTTAGTGTGTGCATGCTTTGACTTATGGAATTAAATATTAGGGGATTGTTAAGGATTCACGTCTCAGCATCATCCAAGAAAAGAAGAGAGTTAACATTTGGGCTTCCACAAGGTCTGAGGGTTTCTCCTAAGCCCTTTGGAAGCGAGAAGATAATAGTTGTGGGTCCTCATGAGCCTTATATCTTGGGGGACATAAGGCATATAGTTATGATCAGAGTAAATCAGAAAAATGAATGCTGTATGGGAGATTTGTGCACAGAGCAAAAATGCCTGGAAAAATAAACCATTAACTTAAAAGGAGAAAAACAGTTAATATTAATGGGAATATATATTTTTCTTTAATAATTATTACATGTGAATCCTTTAGTTCAGCTGGATGATGCTATAGATATCGATGAGTTAATGACTGATACTTCTACTAGCTACCTTCTGTGCATCTGTGAAAATAAGGACAATGTTAAGGACAAAAAGAAGGGGAACATTTTCATTGGAATCGTGGTGAGTACTTTGTAGGTGAAGAATAAATGATAGATGTTCATGGTATCTCGGAATATGAGCAATCATGTATGGTTTATAATGAGGATATCTGATGAAGTATGATCTCAAGCAATTGTACTTAAAAAATGTTTCCTCATAATTTTATATGTTTAGTTACTAGCTACAATTTTCTCATATGGATACTTGGCACTCTATGCCGTGGAGAGATCTAGGTAGTTTCTGTTCGTGTGCTTTAGGAGTTTAGGGTTGAAGACAGACACAGTGATAGGCATGGATGTGAACAATATAGAGGTAGTGCAATAAAACACTAAACCGACATATGCATAGATAGCAAAGGGTTTTACAGGTTTCTTCTAGAGGTTTGAAATTAAACACATGATTATGGGATTGTTGTGTATAGATTTGGAGGAAAGCATAGGAAAGGGGAGGGGAAATGATAGTTGGCCAATGCAATCAGTCTTCCAAATAAATGTAATTTGTGAATCAGAGTTTGATTGATCTTGCCTTTTGACAATTTGTGAATAAATTTGCCCGTTTACAGACCTACCTGAGTTCTGCTCAATATCCTAGACTTTTTAGGGCCCTTCAGAACCGTTAGACTCCCTTATTCTGTTGTAGGTTAAGCAAAAATAGGATTCCTTGCTTAAATAATAAGTAATTCTTTTTGTTTTATTTAATTTTGCAATTAGCTGCAATATCAACAAAATTCTTACAACCCACTATTTCCAAAGTACTTTTTAATACCTTATTTTGGTATTAGTAACTTGACATTTGCCTAACCAACTCAGCCTAAAGAACAGAGTTGCTAGTATACAACTTAGTGCTTTTAAAAGTACCCTCTGGCCCTCTGCCAAAGCTAACACTTAACTCTCAAGTGTTTTATTGGGACCTGTTCTTGACCTCAATGACCCTTTTGGGTTGATGATATCCAGAGCTCTGGGTCCCAGCTGCACCTCTCTTCTGAGTTCTAGGCTCTTGCATCCAACCCTTTATTGGACAAGGCACTCAGAATTTGCCCTGCCCTCTCAAACTCAGTGGGGCTGCGATGGAACTCCCCTTCCTTTACCCCGAATACTGTTGTTACTGCGTTTGTCCCCATCGTGAGGAGTGTCGCATGTCCCCCAGTCAGTCCCTAAGAATTATCTGATAGTCTGAAATAAAAGGCTTTACTGTTGTAGTGCCACTGCATCCAGGCCCTCTACCTTCAGCCTGGGCAATGCAGTTTTACACAGGCTGACTTGGGTTTCTCAGCGTCACATTATCACACAGAGTAATAGGTGTTACAATATAGACCATTTCTCTGATTTAAAAAAGCAAAGGGGGATTTGTCTGGCTGATAAATTTGTTACTTGAACTTCTGTAAATGGCTTTCATAAATGTTAGGTTTGTAGAGTGGGAGATAAACTTACATATGTATACTATTATACTTTAGTCCAGCTATCTGGACACTAGAGGAAGGCCTTTGGGCTAGAATTAAGGAAATTGCTTGAGCAAAAATGAAGGATTTTTAAAAATTATAAAATATTCAGGAGGAAAAATGCCTAAAACAAGATGTATAAATACAGTGTAGTGTGAGATAACCACTGAAGTCGAGAAATATAACACTGCTTACAGAAGGGCCCCTTCTCTCCAGCGGTTACTGTAATCCAGATTTCTGTGGTAATAATTTCCTTGCTTTTGTCCCAGTTTTACCACCTTAAACTACATACAAATGTGAACATATTATATGTATTTTTTTTGGGGGGGGTCTTGCTGCTTTTGTTTGCAAAGTACTATTTGTATATGAGATTTATTTACATGTGTTACTGTAGTAGTTCTTCCATTGTCATTTGCTTTGTTGTATTTTATTTTATGACCTACAGTTTATTCATTTTTTTGTTGATGTACATGTGGGTTTTTCCATTTTGGGTTATACAGAGAACACTGCTATAAACCTTTTTGTACATGAAACCTTTTGTCTGAGTTTCTCAAGAGTATATACTTAGGGGAGGAATTGCTGAGTTAGGGCGTATGGATGTTTCAACTTTCCTTAGAACATGCCTGGCTGTTTTCAGAAGCAGCTCTGTCAGTTGACTTTCCGTCAGGCACGTGTGGGTGTAGGGATTGGTTATTTTTTTCTCCTGTTGGCTAATACAGTCTGTAACTAGCACCCTACATTTCTGAAGTGGATAAGAGTGTGGCCTGTGGAGTCAGACTACATGAATCTTGGCTCTGCCACTTTATTGCCTGAGACTTTGGGTAAATTACCTGAGAACTTTTTTCACTTGATTTAAATCACGATCTTTTCCAGTTTATCTTTGCTATTATTGGCTTGGGGTAAGAGGGCGTGGCTTTTAGTTATCTTCGTTATTCCCTGGATAGACTGTCTACTTGGGGTTCATTCAGAGTTTGTTGTATTTTGTTTTTGCAAGAGTTATAGTTTTTATTTATTAGTTTTATATAATTGATAATTTACTACTACTCTTGTGGCCAGGTTACTAGGAACATGTCACTTCATACTTTTAGTGATGACAGATGCTATTTGTACAGTGCTTTATAGTTTACAAAGCATTCATGTTTGTTTTCTGATTTAAACCTTTTAATAACCCTATGAGGGAAGTAGGCTGGTTTAGTCCCACCTAGAGAGGAGGAAACAGAGGGTTTGGTAACTTGTCACAGTCACTCCATCAGATTTGTTAGATCAGGGAGGACTTGGACTCAGGGTATTGCTCTAAAATCCCTTCTAGCATGGCATGGATGGTGGTGAATATGACTTCTTATTAAGAGTCTTTGAAAACAGATTTCAGACACTTTAGAAACGGAGTACATACTAGTGAGTGTACCATCTTTGCTATTTCCATGCTTACTTATGCTGTGTCATAGTTCTAATTGGGAGAAATACCTTTTCTGTGACATTGCATTTTTATTTGTTTTCAGGGAGTGCAGCCTGCCACAGGTGAGGTTGTGTTTGATAGTTTCCAGGATTCTGCTTCCCGTTCAGAGCTAGAAACTCGGATATTGCGCCTGCAGCCAGTGGAGCTGCTGCTTCCATCACAGTTGTCAGAGCAAACAGAGATGCTCATCCACAAGGCCACAGCTGTGAGGTAAGTTGGCCCATCACTAAAAAGCAATGAAGATTCTGAAACTTAGGTTTAAAGTTGTTAAAAAGTTTTTACTTATGCCATGGCCAGGTGGCTCAGTTGGTTAGAGTGTCATCTAGTACACCAAAAGGTTGCAGGTTTGATTCCCGGTCAGGGCACATACCTAGGTTTCAGGTTCAATTCCCAGTCGGGGTATGTACAGGAGGTGACCGATCAATGTTTCTCTCTCACACCAATGTTTCTATTCTCTTTAAAAAAAAAAAAAAATTAACAAAATGAACATATCCTTAGGTGAGGATTTTAAAAAAAGTTTTAAAAACAGAATTACCTATAATATCAGCTTAATGTAGGCCTTTAGAAGTTGATCTTATTAAAGGAGTTTAATTATATTATTTGATAAATAACATTCAGTTTTTGGAGATAATTTAGAGTTCATTTCTTAGAGTGTTTATATAACTTTGAAAATGTCTTATCTGTGCTACAAGTTTCAATTTGTGGTCGTGTCCATGAGTTTGATTTATTAGATCTAAGGTCACACCTCTTATTTATGAGGCAGTGTATGAGGTAGGCACTGTGGCATATGGAGAAAGAAGATGTGGTTGTGGTCTATGTCTGGCAGACTTTATAATTAAAAGTCAGATAGTAGACTTATAAGAGATATTGCTTTCATAGAGCTAAAAAGATTAAAATCTCTAAAAAAATTTTAAAAGATAATCTTCTAAAACTTTATTTCCAATATTTCATGTCTTTGGTTTTGTTCACTTTTTTAAGAAAATAACTGAGTGTATATTTGCTTAACTCAGATATACAGTTGACCCTGATCAACTTGGGGATCAGGGGTACTGACACCCCACCCCGCTAAATAGCTGAAAATCTGTGTACTGTATAACTTTTGATCCCCTAAAACTTAACAAGTTGGTTAAGTTTCTGAATCTGGGAGGGATTGGTTTCAGGACCCCATATGGTTACCAAAAACTACGCATGCTCAAGTCCCTTATATAAAATGGTGCAAAACAATGCATACAGTTGGCCCTCTGCATCCTCAGATTCTAGCTGTGGATTGAAAATACCATGTTTGATCCTCAGTTGGTTGAATCCACGGATGTAAAACCTACTGATATGGAGGCTGACTCTATTCATTAAAAAAAATCTATGTATAAGGGGACCTGTGCAAAATAAAATAAATAAATAAATAAATAAATAAATGAGGACCTGTGCACTCCAAACCCATGTTGATCAAGGATCAATTGAGTCAACACTTCCATTTCTGATTTCTACTTATTTTTATAAAACAATAAAGGCAAAATTTAATAAAATATCAAAACATTCTACAAAGACATTGCCAGAACTGAATTATTTGGCTGACAGACAGCATTGCCTGGTGATATTCTTCAGTGTTTATTCATCAAATGAGATTTAAAAGCCATTTGGCATACTAAAGATACTTTGGGTGCCATATGTGGGTTTTCCAAATTTCATGGCTGCCTTTGTCTTGTTTTAATTTGTATTTCTCTGGTTATCATTGAGGTATGTAATTTTTCCTGTGTTTAGTGACCACATTTAAATTTTTTTGTTTGCATATAAGACTAAGCAAAGTCAAAAGTCAACCCACATTTCTGTGCAGTGTCTACAGCTAATCTCTATTTATGGACAGGGTGGAGTAGTGGAGATTCAGAAGTTAAGTGGTCACATAGTGGCTCCTGTTACATAGGCTTTGGGTTGGAGAGTTGGCTCTTCCCCTTGGTGACTTTGGCTAAATTACCCAACTGTGTTGTCCTTTAATTTCCTTTTCTTTAAAATAGGGATAATAAGAGGATTATCCCTATAGGATTGTTGTGATTAATACATGTAAAGTGCGTAGTGTAGAAAGCTCTCTATAGTGGAACCTATTCTTCTTCTTCCTATCAGCTATTATTTCTTTTAATATTGCCTCTCTCCTATTCTCTTTTGGAATTCCTTATCAGAAGAAAAATGTTGGACCTTCTTGTTCTTCTTTCTGTGCCTTCTCCCATCTACAGCTGTTTCTCATATTATTTGGGGATATCCTCTTTTTTTTTTTTTAACCCTCTTTAAGAAACATTACTTATATTTTAATTCACTATTTCTTTTTTTAACTCTTAGAATACTTACTAAATAGATGATTTATAAGAAGGATGTTGTTGACTAAAGGCAAAAATTTTCACTTACAGTGAGCATGAAACTTTTAAATGGGTAAGGTTTACATTCATTTTCATTTTTTTAAAAGAGTATCTGCCCCTTTAAGATTATATCATAGTGTGTGAAACACTGTTGAGACTGATGTCACCAGAAATTCCCAATGCATTGATTTCCCTGAGATTTTTCACCCTGTGATTGTACTGCAACAAGTGCGCATCGTTGACTGCAACCTTGAAGTGCTGGGATTCAACCACTACTTGGATTTTGAATGGTTTACCCCTTTCACATGGGAAAATCACCTGTCTTCCTGTCCCCAGTTATTATTCAGGTTTGAATTGCAAACAATGACTCTCTTGTCTTCACTGAAGCGGGTTAAAGTGGAAGGCCACATCATTCCCTCTCTTGAAATCTAAAACAAGTCTGTTTGCATTGGGTTTTGTTGTACCCATAACTGTTACCAGCATGCGAGGCATGACTCCTCCAGGGAAAGCCACTTCATAAGGCACAGTCAGTGGTCCAGCAGGGACACCAGTGGGGCTGGCACCAGGGTAGGCTCCAGAGTCCAGACCCACTTGGTTGTCCGGGGTAGGCTCCTGGTGCATTTGGTCCAGGATAAGCAGTTGCTGTACGACCAGGGTAGGCGCCAGGAGGTGCCTGTCCCGGGTAGTTCCCAGGAGGTGCGATAGGTGGCTGTCCAGGGTAAGCCCAGGATAGGCGGCCCGGGGTAGCCTCCTGCCCCAGCAGGCTGGTTTCCCCATGGGCCGGGCCAACCTTGCGGGTTGGGGTTCCCAGACCCAGATATGGCATCATTAAGTGAAAAACGGTCTGCCAGTTTCCCTGCCCCTCGGCATTCACTGGCTTGCTCTGGGTGTGGCTCCTGGGGAGGTCGTGCTGTCATCTTAATTCACTATTTCTATGTGTTTTTAGTAGACTGGACCAATGAAGTCCTCCATGGTTATGATAGCATTACATTATTTTTACACTTAGATCTCTTGGCATTCTGAAAATACTTCAATAATCATCTAAATTTTATTTTAGTCTATTTTTCTTTTAGAATTTAATTTAATTTTAGCATTCAGAATGCTTTTAATTCACATTTCTTTATTTTACTTAACTGTGTGAGGTGTGGTCCTACCTTAATTTCACCTCTAAATGCTAGTGGATCCATAAAACTTAGCCTTTATCTACCTGAGATACAAATCACAGCCATATTAACAAAGAAAAGAAAAAAAATCAGCAACGGGGATAGGAATGCTTTTTTTTTTTAAAATTAAATCTTTATTGTTCAGATTATTACAATTGTTCCTCTTTTTTCCCCCCATAGCGCCCCTCCACCCGGTTCCCATCCCACCCTCTGCCCTTACCCCCCCCCACTGTCCTCATCCATAGGTGTACGATTTTTGTCCAGTCTCTTCCCGCACCCCCACACCCCTTTCCCCCCCTAGAATAGTCAGTCCACTCCCTTTCTATGCCCCTGATTCTATTATATTCACCAGTTTATTCTGTTCATCAGATTATTTATTCACTTGATTTTTAGATTCACTTGTTGATAGATGTGTATTTGTTGTTCATAATTTGTATCTTTACCTTTTTCTTCTTCTTCCTCTTCTTAAAGGATACCTTTCAGCATTTCATATAATACTGGGTTGGTGGTGATGAACTCCTTTAGCTTTTTCTTATCTGTGAAGCTCTTTATCTGACCTTCAATTCTGAATGATAGCTTTGCTGGGTAAAATAATCTTGGTTGTAGGTTCTTGCTATTCATCACTTTGAATATTTCTTGCCACTCCCTTCTGGCCTGCATAGTTTCTGTTGAGAAATCAGCTGACAGTCGTATGGGTACTCCCTTGTAGGTAACTGACTGTTTTTCTCTTTCTGCTTTCAAGATTCTCTCTTTGTCTTTTGCTCTTGGCATTTTAATTATGATGTGTCTTGGTGTGGTCCTTTTTGGATTCCTTTGTTTGGGGTTCTCTGCGCTTCCTGGACTTGTAAGTCTATTTCTTTCACCAGGTAGGGGAAGTTTTCTGTCATTATTTTTTTAAATAGGTTTTCAATATCTTGCTCTCTCTCTTCTTCTGGCACCCCCATAATTCGGATATTGGTATGCTTGAAGTTGTCCCAGAGGCTCCTTACACTATCTTCATATTTTTGGATTCTTATTTCTTTTTGTTTTTCCGGTTGGGTGTTTTTTTCTTCTTCGTATTTCAAATCCTTGACTTGATTCTTGCGACCCTCTAGTCTGCTATTGGAACTCTGTATAATATTCTTTATTTCAGTCAGTGTATGCTTAATTTCTAGTTGGTCCTTTTTCATAACCTCAAGGGTCTCACTAGATTTCTTGAGGGTCTCACTAAATTTATCGGCAGTTTCTAGAAAATTCTTGAAAAACCTTATAAGTGTGGTTTTGAACTCTATATCCAGTAGTTTGCTTTCCTCCATTTCTGTCATTTGTGACTAGTTTCTTTGTCTCTGCATTTTTTATGCTTCCCTGTGTTGATAGAGTGGCTTTGTGTGCTAGGTGTCCTATAGGGCCCAGTAGCTCAGCCTCCCCAATTACCTGAGGTGGACACTCTTGGTGCACCCCTTTGTGGGCTTTGTGCACAGTCTTGTTGTAGTTAAGCCTTGATTGTTGTAGGTATCACTGGGAGGAATTGACCTCCAGGCCAATTGGCTGTGAGAATCAGCTGTGTCTACAGTGGGAGAACTTCCGTGCTGGAGACACCCTTCTGGGGCAAGACTTGCTTCAGTGGGGCTTTGGTGCTCACTGAGTCTGCCCCCTGAGTGTGTCCCTTATGGATCTGAGGAGTTGTAATCTGGATGGTCCCACTCTGACCACTGGGTACACTGGCTCTTGGATCTCTAAGGAGGTGCTAATTTAGCCTCTTCCTGAGGCTACCCAGCAGGAGCTATGGAGAGATCTGCAGATTCCTCTTCTTTGTTTGGGGTTTGGAGGTGCCCAGATGAGGGCCCAGCTGTGAAGCAATGCAAGCTGCTGTGGGGCCTTGGGCCTTCTTTTGGAAGTTCTGGGTCTCTCTGACCCAGCTGCAGTTTGTTAGGTAATTTTCAGATTGCAAAGGGCCAGGCCTTTCATATGCAAAAGCCTCTGCACACAGCTTGGGTGGGGCGGGGTCTCAGGGGATCAACAGGGCGGAACAAGCAGCTATGGCTGCTCCTCAGTCCTACCCTAAGAGGCCCGGCGTCTCAGTGTCCCACGGTGATCACTGCAAGCACCTCTGAGAGAAAGCCGCCCTTGAGTTCTGACTGATGCCAGACAGTCCAGTTTCTCCCTGTATGAGTCTGGGTCCCCAGAGACGCCCCAGGAACTGGAGTTCAGAGCAGTTGGGAGCTTGAGACTCCCTCCCGATTGAAAAAGACAACCGTGTCCTCAGTTGCCAGCCCTTTCCGCGTGCGCCTCCGTACCTCTGCACTGTATTTCCGCACCTCCTCTGAGTCTCAGTGTGCTTTTCTCTTTCCTTCTAGTTGTAGATTTTCCACTCAGCCAGCCTTCCTGTGGTTCTGGATGATGTCCGTTTTGTCTTTTAGTTGTATTTTTGAAGTGGTTGTGCGAGGCAGCAATTTCCGGTGTTTACCTATGCCGCCATCTTGGTTTCCCCTAGGAATGCTTTTAATAGTAGGTATGAACAACATACCTTGCCAACTTAATGTTCCATAACCGGTAAACAATATAGCATTGACTTTTTGAGAAAAGTTGTTTTGTTTTTGGTGGTATCTTCTTGTCTGTTTTAAATAATGATAGGAAGATTCTTGTGTCTCAGAATCTTTTTCTGCTGCTGTAAACCTGAAGGTAAAAATGGAACAATTTCTTTCAGTCATTGGTTGATATTTTACTAATACTGAAGAAATAATAAAGCTATGCGATAAAAGGAAGCAGAATGGCTTGGAATTATAGAATATACATTTTAAAGTACATACTGTGTATGTGTGTGTGTGTATTCTTAACTTTTACCACAAGAGGTCTCCAAAGGATTTTGTATATTCTGTGTATTGAATTTAATGGCTGCTGAAACCTCATTTGTCATATGGTAATTTGACATAGGGTAATTTAGAATAACTATTAGTCAAAGTTTGTACTAAGGTAGATTTTTTTTATTTCTAAATAACGATAAACTATCAGTTTTTCTTAGGTTATATATCTTTATTTAAATGTGTTTATAAGATTTCAGCTTGAATCTTAGGAAATCAACCTTATTATCTTGATTGTTACTCTTTCTGTTTGTCTTGAGAATATATACAGAGAAACATTACAGAAAACAAATGTGGTCCAGACCCCCACCCATGCTAGCAAAGGCTCCTTTAAAAAGACCATTATGGTGATATTATGGGTAATTCAGCTTTTCTTTCTTGAAATTTCCACTACTACCGTTGAAATATTTTTGCAAGAAAAAACTTTTTAGCAACTTTAATAAATAGTTTTGGAATTAAATGTAAGCTTCAGGATGCTGTCATGATGATGAAGGTATACTACCTTCTTATGAAGTTTCTCATTCCTTGCTTATTACAAAAGAAATTGGGTATTAAAGCTAAAAATCAAAATTATTTGGACATTTAACACCAAGTAAATTCAGAGCTGAGATAAGGGCACACATCAGGTGCAGAGTCCTGATTGGAAAGAGGAATGGCCCCAGAGCAGGGACGGTTTGTAGGTGGGTTATACAGGTAGAGCCGAGTTGCACCTGGTTTACTTACCTGGTAAATTCTAACTGGTTCACAAATAAACATATTTTTACTTTCATAGTTAAATATTTGCTTTAATGTGTACTAAAAACGTACAATTAGGAATCAAATCTTTGATTTCATTAATTTGTATGGCATAGAAAAATCTTAAGTTGATATTTGAGTTAAAAATTGTGTGTTAATTTAACAAAAACCATTTGGATATAGTAATAATGTGCTTGTGGATGTGGCAACAATTTGAAGGGGCAATGACTTAAGTTAGGGCAGTGGTTGGCAAACCGGGGCTCGCGAGCCACATGCGGCTCTTTGGCCCCTTGAGTGTGGCTCTTCCACAAAATACCACTTGTGGGCGTGCACGTACAGGGAGCGTTATGGAGTGAAAGAAGATGTAGTGTCGAGGATTGAGAAAGGTATGTTGAGATGGTTTGGACATATAGAGAGGATGAACGAAAGGAGACAGACAAAACAGGTATACAAGACGAGTGTGGATGGGAGAGTTGGAAGGGGTCGACCTCAGTGAACGTAACTCAATCAGATTGAGGACGTTTTTAGCAAAGGCCAGCTTAGGAGTACCCTAATTAAGTTAATAACAATGTACCTATCTATATAGTGTAAGTTTAAAAAATTTGGCTCTCAAAAGAAATTTCAGTCGTTGTACTGTTGATATTTGGCTCTGTTGACTAATGAGTTTGCCAACCACTGAGTTAGGGAAATGTGTAGGGGCAATCTATGTCGCATTTATCTTGTCATTGTGATTCTGTATGCGTTTTAGATAAATTCAACATAAATGGGACCATTGCTTGAATGAAAAAGAAAATCTGAACCAGAGTTTAGAGAAATACAAATGATGAATATGAGGTCTAGAAATGGCCTGAGAATGGGTCACTTGCCATTTTTTCATAACAGCTCACTTTTCTAATTAAGGTATTTTATTCTTCCTTCAAGTTTATTTTTTAATTTAGATAGCTAACAGTACATTTGAATTGATTATCCCTTTCCTGTCCCTATAAAACATCTATATTCATAGATATTTCCAGTAGATTCTCAACCTGTACATTCTCTGAGTTGCACATCAGCATTCATTCATTCATTCTTAAAAATATTGATGGGGTGCTTACTGTGTGCCAAGATCATTGCTAGATGGTGAAGAT
>NW_005871048.1:35157000-35276757 GCF_000147115.1 Myotis lucifugus | reverse complement strand
CTAGTTTGGCTAGCTGCTCTCCAGAGTGAGCATGGTAGCCTGAGGCAGGACAGATGTGAAGTTTGGGGAGAAAGGTAATGTAAAGTGAAAGTGAAGGAGAATCCAAGGTAAAACAGCAGAGAGAAAGCAATATTAAGGAAGGTTTGGATAAAAAGCTTCCTGTGAAAAAACTGAGAAGGGATGCCTGATGATAGAAGCTATATCTAGTGATTTTTGTGTCCCCAGCACCTATCATAGTAGCTAGCATATAATAGGTACTTAAAAATGCTTGCCCTAACCGGTTTGGCTCAGTGGATAGAGCGTCGGCCTGCGGACTGAAAGGTCCCAGGTTCGATTCCGGTCAAGGGCATGTACCTTGGTTGCGGGCACATCCCCAGTAGGAGGTGTGAAGGAGGCAGCTGATCGATGTTTCTCTTTCTCTCATTGATGTTTCTAACTCTCTATCCCTCTCCCTTCCTCTCTGTAAAAAATCAATAAAATATATTAAAAAAATGCTTGATGAATGAATGATTACACAGTGACTTTTGGAATAAGAAGAATAATGAGTATTTCCTATTTGTTTTCCTTATAAAAAATGATCTGGTTTTATAAACACAGAGATTGTGGTAGTGGCTAGAAATTCATACATATAACATATATGATGATAAATGTATATTTAAATGGTATGGGTGTATCCAACTCATTTACATCTTTTGGGAAGACCATATTAATTCCCTAATATTTTTTCATTATTGTTTTTATTCTTCAAAAATTAAGGAAAAATAATGCCACTTTAAATTAGTTTGTTTAGACATCCTAACATTTCCATGGACATTCCCTTGTAGTAAACATTAATGGAATGTACATGGTTAGGCTATCCTGGACGAGGAATTAGATAACTATTAGAGATTAATATTGATGATCACAAGGTCCCAGCCTCATCTCTGGCACTTGAAAACTTTTCTAGTATAGTGCTCATTAGGAAATATTTTTTTCTTCTTTCCATTCTGTCTTTCTCATCTTCCTTATTCCTTGTTTCTAGAGTAGAAGATATAAATTGACTGCTGTGCCATTCTATTTCATTATGCTTATTGCATAATAAATTCACTTTGCTATTCAGAAAACTTAGAATTTAAAAATTGATTGTAGTAGTAGAGATGGTAGTGCATTAAGTAGTAGAGATAAATCTCATACATAGTAGGAAAATGTCTCTAGGAAAACATTTAAAGAGAAAGTAATCGTAATAATAAAGAAATCTATTTTGTGTTGATTTCCTTTTAAAAAGTATACTAATTCCTTCTGTGGTGGAAATGTCATTGTATTTTTAGTAGTGTTTTTTGGTACTGATAGTTTTTATATACCTAGTTAGCACTTTTAATGAGTGTGCTTAACTCATATATAGGAAAATCCAGATTTAAAAATATGATAAATTAATAGGGATAGTTACTCTTCAGAAGTGTTTGCTACAGGGTTTATCTAAATAAGGAACTTCCTTGGCATGTTATTGAGTGTAACTCCACAGGAAAAGCTCTACTTGAAAAGCATAAATGGGGTGTACATGTAATAGGTTTATTGATAGTAGTGGAATAGGAAGAACCAGCATTTGAGGAGTCTGGAGGAATGACCTGACTGATTATGACAGAGAACTCTCAAGGCAAGGCCAGACAGCCTGAACAGAAAGTTGGGAAGCAGATGTGTGAGATGTGCAGCTTACCCTGGGTTTTCCAGGTGGGCCTAATTAATCATAAGAGTCTTTTAAATGTGGAAGAGGAGGAGGAAGAAGAGTTCAGAATGGTGCAGTGTTTGTCCCACCAACACTGGCTTTGAAGGTGGAGGAAGAAGCCATGAGCCAAGGAGTGTAGCCTGCCTCTGGAAACCAGGAACGGCAGGGAACCATTCTCCCCTAGAGCCTCGGGAAAGGAATGCACTCCTGCTGACACCTTGAGGTTAGCCCGCTGAGACCAGTGTTGGAATTCTGAGTCACAGAACTGTAAGATAATAACTGTGTGTTGTTAAGCCACTAAGTTTGTAGTAATTGGTTAGAGTAGCAAAGACAGAGTAATACCCTAGCAATGTGTGTGGGTATTGGGTAATGAAGTAAAATGTTTTTGGTAAGGGGGATTGTGGCTTTAGAGAACTTTTTTTTTTTTTTTTTAATTTATTTTTTTTTATTATTAAATTTTTATTGTTCAGATTACATTTGTTCCTCTCCCTGAAGTTGGCAGGTGTTTAATACTGTTCAAGTAGACATTACTTTCTTGGCAAATAAGAATGTAAATACTTGTTGTGGTTCTGACTGAAATATTGGGGATTTTTAAGTACTTGATAAAATGATTACTGCCCCTTTTAAGTCTGAGCAATTTCTAGTTGCTAAGTCAGGGTATCGTTTATGTATGAATTACCTTATAATTACCTTATAGGTAAGTATACTTTACAGTCTTTTATGTAACTCCCACATATCACAAAGTTTACTTGTGGGTGATTAAATTGAGTAAGACAAGAGGTTGCCCACCCATACAGAATAAAATCCTATTTCTTCTACTTGCCAGAGAACACTGAGAACAGCCTGGCCTGCAGGTTGATTGTCATATTCTGCCTCCATCCCACCTACTTATTGCTACAAAGAGACACAGAGCTTAGCCTCTCACCACATTCACATTCTGTCATTTTCCTGGGGCTGCCGAGAAAAGGGCTCCCTTAGGTTTCTAGTAGTTCTAAGGCTCTGTGCTTCTAGGAGAGAAGCTTCCATCTTGCTTCCTGTTTGCATATTTCCTTCCATTTTATCTTTTCTTCTGTGCTAACGATGAGTAGATTTTACTTCAGGGACCTGTGTGTTTTGTTCACTCCTGCCATTATGTTATATACTGAAATACTACTTTTGTCAAAGTGCTGATAGATTACAATGCTCTGCAAACACATAGATATAAAGAATGATCTTTTAAAACTACGATTTCAAGTTAAATATTGGCTCTGTGTAGAAAACAGTGCTGAAATTCAGTAGTTCCCTGGGGCTATGGTAATGTGAGGTGTTCATTGGATGTCTTTCTTCTAACCCAGCCGTGGGCAAACTACGGCCCGCGGGCTGGATCCGGCCAGTTTGAAATGAATAAAACTAAAAAAAAAAAAAAGACCGTACCCTTTTATGTAATGATGTTTACTTTGAATTTATATTAGTTCACACAAACACTCCATCCATGCTTTTGTTCCAGCCCTCCGGTCCAGTTTAAGAACCCATTGTGGCCCTCGAGTCAAAAAGTTTGCCCACCCCTGTTCTAACCTCAGGAGTGGAAAACTTACTGCCTGTTCTCCAGGTGTATAGCGAGTGCAGCTTCATCTTCCAGAGTTCTCTCTGTGGCTCAGGGTGTCTAGATAAATTTTCTGCTTTTGTTCTTAGAGGTTCTAGGCCAGGGGTGGGCAACCCCGGGCACGCGTGCCAAACATGGCACGCCAGTAACTTTTGCTGGCACGCGAAACCCTCTCTTATAATCTTCCATTTGCAATTTTTTTCTTAATATCGACTTTTTTATTTTTCAGATAAATTCAGTGTAGGTGCATCTTAGATAAATAAATAATTTTACATAACATGTATACATGAAAAAATAAATGTATTTTTCATCATCACATACTGTGTTTTTGTCGCTCGAATGAATTTTATTATTTCTTCAAGGTTCTTCACATATGTACACCTTAAGAGATATCAAGTAGGCGTGACATGTTCTCAAAAAATTAGGGTTGGCATGCAGAAGAACTTTGAATCAGAGATTTTGCTGGTTTTGGCACGCACTCACAAAAAGGTTGCCCACCCCTCTTCTAGGCCATGCTGATTGCCGTTAAGCGATTACAAGTGCTTTTTGCCTGATAAGCTGTTCTTACCATATAAAAATCAGAATTTAGACACAAGATAAGGAAGTGGTGATTTTGTTTTACAGTGATTTTTTACTTAGATACTTCTAGGTATTGTCAATTCTGATTTAATTTGATGTGTTTAAAGAACAAGTTATTAAAAACATTTAAAATAACCCATTTTACAAAAATTTGATTTGCAAACCCAGTCATTGTGTAAGGTAACGTACCTGAGGCCAGAAGTATGGCACACTTTCTCCCACCCAGTCTCTTGCCCCTCTATTGGCTCTAGCTACACCAGATCAGTTGCCATGTGCTGTAGAGATGCCATGCATGATGGGAGAGGCACAGAACAGTGGTCTGAGCACAGAGTCTGGGACCAGACAGCCTGTGTAGAATCCCAGCTTCCTCGCTTAATAGCTGTGGATCTTAACTTCTCTGTGGCTCAGTTTACTTATTCAAAAAGATGTTTATAATAACAGAACTGTCTCAGGGAGTTATAGTGAGGCTTAAATTAGTTAATACATGTAATAGGCTTAGAACAGTGCTTGGAACATATTAAGTGCTCAGTAAATGTTAGGTCTTAGTGTTTATTCATCATTTCTTTTCCCATCATTCTTAACCTATTTTTACATGTGCAGTGTGCCTTTCCCACATCTGAATGTTAAAATATTGTATATCTCAACAATCACTACTTTTGTGAAGCTGCCCTGCCAGTTTTAGTTGTGGCTCTAACCTTGGCTGTATGTTGGGATCACCTGTGAATAGTAGTACTGATGCCTGCATTTTAGTTCTGTGCTAGAGCTGGCTTGTAGCGGCTTGTGAGGATGAAATGTTCTTTCAGATTGCTAAAGCCTTGGTAGTTTAAAGTCAGCCACGATCAGAATGTTTACACTCTTAAATGGTTAGACACTACCTCAGCATACTAATCCTCCCGGTATTCTAGTGATTTGTTATAAGCTTCTCCAAATAGCTATTAAGCCTTTTAGTATACAGTGCATTCGTTTGCTGGGACTGCAGTAACAAAGTACCATAGATGGGGTGGCTTAAAAAACACATACTTGTTGTTTCACTGTTCTGGAGACTAAAATCCAAAATTAAGATGTCAGCAGAATTGGTTCCTTTTAAGGGCTGTGGGGAAAGGCTCTAGTCCAGGCCTCTCTCCTTGACTCATAGATAGCCATCATCTTCCTATATCTCTTCATGCCATCTTCTGTGTGTGTGCCCATGTGTCCAGATTTTATCTTTTTTATAAGGACTCTAGTCACATTGGACTAAGACTCACCCCAATCACCCACTTTAACTTGATTACCGTTGTAAAGGCTCTATCTCCAAATATGGTCACATTGTAATGGACTGGAGGTTAGGAGTTCCACTTATGAATTTTAGGAGGATATAATTCAACCCATTTCAATACAATTCAGTTTCTTTCTTTCTTTTTTTCCATTTGTCCCTCCACTACTTGAACAGTGAAGATTTGTTGACTTGAATTGAGAAGGAAATACCAGTTAGCTGGATAGGAGAAATTATTATTTTTTGTTATTCGTGTATTAATTTTTATTCATTGTACTTATGAATTCTAGATATTCAATTTGTTGATTTTATTTTTTTGAAGCAGCTCTTTTTTGGGATAATATTAAAGTTAGTATTTATAGAGAAAAACATTAGAAAGAGTAGTTCTTTTAGGTTGTCTGAGGCAGGCATGAGTTTGTTAATGAACTCAAAACGCATATGATCTGAGTGTAATGGTTTTGATTTTGTATTGTCAAGAAAATGCTTTTAATCATGCATGAGAAAGATGTTTCAGATGCATTTCTATTGATCTGAGAATATTTTAATGCCGATTGTCCTCTTTACGTACATAAGTCTTTGGCATTCGCAAAAGAATGGTTTCTTTTTTTTTTTCTCAAAGACAAATATAATGTTTGGTAATTTGTGGTTGTGCAATAGAAAAATTTTTATCTACAGGAAGAATAAATTATTTTTAAAAATTTACCTTATGTTAGGATGATTGTATCATATATATAAAATGACATTTAAACTATGATCATCTCAAAGCATGTAAATATGGAATGTACTTTTTGAAGTTAAATATTTTTCTTCAAATGAGGTACTTCTCTGCACTATTTTTTTTTTTTTTGCTGATAAAATACTGGAATAAAATCTTACTCCCCTAAATGTGTTTGGAATACTCATTTGCACAGGAATTTGTTAGTCTAATTGTTCAGATTTCTTTTTAATAGAAAAATTTCAGCTATAAATTATATGGCAAATATTAAAAGTTATATTTTTCATTAACTTAAGTATGATTTTCAGTATGCAATAAAATTTACACATTTTCTGTGGGTGAGTCAGTTAATTTTAACAAGCATACATCAATATAACCATCTCCCCTAATTATGAAGAACATTTCCATCTTCCAAGGAAGTTCCCTGTGCCTCTTTGCAGTCATTTTAGCCTCCCGTCCATCGCCTACTTCAAGCAAATACTGATCTGATTTCTCACTATAGGATATTTTAGACTCTTTTAGATTTCACATGCATTGACTCATTACAGTATGTACCCTTTGGTGGTGTCCAGCTCTTTCAGCATAGTGCCTGTGAGGTTCACCCACGTTGTTGAGTATATCAGTAGTTTGTTCCTTTCTGTTGTTCAGTAGAATCACATTGTATGAGTATACCAAAATTTGTTCATCCATCCACTTGCTGAACATTGGGATTTTGGCTATTTCCAGTAACGGTGCTAAGAGCATTTGTGTACTAGGCTTTTTATGGACATATGTTTTTATTTTCGGTAAATAGGAGTGGGTTTCTGAGCTGAATAGGTAAGTAAGTATATATTTAACTGTAATAACGGGCCAAACTAGGTTTTTCCAAAGCAGTGCTTCAATTATATACTCCTACCAGCAGGATAGGAGAGTTGTAGTTGCTCCACATCTTTGCTCATTCTTAGTATTATTGCCAGTCTTTTAAATTTTAGCCATTATAGTGAGTGTGAAGTGGTGTCTTGTTTTGGTTTTAACTTGCTTTTTTTGATAACCAGTGATGTTTCATGTGCTTATTGGTTATTCCTATATCTTCTTTTGCCCATTTATAAAAATTGGGTTGCTTGTGTGGTAACTGAGCTGTAAGAATTCTTCCTAGATTTTGAATAAAAATCCACTGTCAGATATATGTATTGTGAATTTTTCTTCCACTCTGTGGCTTGACTTTTTAATATTCTTGATGACCTTTGGAAGGACAGAAGGCTTTAATTTGATGGAAGTCAAATTTATCAATTTCTTCTTTTATGGTTAGTGCTTTTTGTGTCCTAATACATCTCTGCCTGCTTCAAGGTCATGAAGATTTTTTCTTATGTTTTCTTCTAGAAATTTTATAGTTTTAGCTTTTACTTTTAACCCCGATAAATATTTTGATTTAATTTTGGGGCCTAGTGTGAGAGTAGGGTTGAAGTTCATTTTTCTCTTTAGTATATAGTATTAGCCTTTCTGTTTCTTTGTTTTCTCATCTTTGAATACTGCTAGTTAAGTAACCTTTGAGTATCTCCTTTTGTTTCTACTTGAGAAATGAAAATGCTTTGTGTCTATTTAAAGTCATTTCAGGCATCAGAAGTAGGTAATGTAGGATTTTGGGGAGGAGCTGTGGCTTCTGAAATCATTCACTAGATTTTCCCCAACTTCATCCTCTGTTACTCTGGAGTGAAAAAGGTGCTGTTGGAGACATTGGTAGTTACTGAGAATATTAATTATTGCTGACATATTGTTTATTTGTGCTTATCCCACCCACTTACTTTTATTCTGAAGCTCTCTCCCCCCTTCCCCTTTTTTCTTTGAACACATGACTATTCTTATCTCTCATGCTACAGTAGCAGTAATAATAATAATAACAATAACAACAACAACAGCAATAGCTAACACTATGTATTAGGCACTATTCTAAGGACTTTATATTTATTGACTGTTGAATCTTCACAAACACCCTGTGAGGGATCTACTGT
Organism: Myotis lucifugus; assembly: GCF_000147115.1. Taxonomy (NCBI): domain Eukaryota; kingdom Metazoa; phylum Chordata; class Mammalia; order Chiroptera; family Vespertilionidae; genus Myotis; species Myotis lucifugus. The sequence goes on along the minus strand of NW_005871048.1, from coordinate 35,268,939 downwards.
TCTTTGATACAGATTTTATATATTAGGAAACTGAGGCAGAGAGATGTTGAGCTCCGGATTATACAGCTAGTAAGCGGCAGAACTGGGATTTGATCCAGACCTCCTGGCTCGCAAGCATATGCTCTTAACCACTACATCATACGGTCTCTCAGGAAAAACACACAGGGAAGCAGCCATTCCCTTCACCTCTGCTTGTGGATTTCGAAAGGAGTAATGTTTTATAGCATAGTTGACATTTTGGCTGATATGTCATGAAATTTTCATTCCTTCATAATGCGTATTATAGTTTGTGTTTCTATCTCTGGCAGTAAAGTTTCTGACAAAAAGCATGTGTGCTTAAAACAGAGTTGCTTTATTTCTAAAGATCTTGCTTTGCAAACCGCAGTCCCATGTGTCCAGCAGAAAGCACAGGCTGTGGTCATCCTTCTGGGAAAGCGTCTTCGGGAGGTGAGTCTTGGCCCACTTGTTAAATGAGAATGTGCACACTGGGCTGGGGGACGGTATGTGCACATGGGTGGTAAAAAGACCCAGGACTGTGATGGGCTGAAACATTAAGAAAGGGTGAAGGTTTTAAAATATTGTTGCAAGGGACTTCATCCTCAGAGAAGATTCCCAGGATCAGGGAAGTCGAGCTGGGAGGTCATGCCTGCAGGCTGACATGAGTGGCCTCTTTAGGTCCTTGGGCTTTCTGCTGCCCTTTCCTCCCCTTCACATTTTCTTTTCCCTTTGGCTTCCCAGGTTTGAGTGCTCTTGGATTTCCTGACCTCATTGCAGATAGAAGTACTTTTCTGTCAGGTTTGCAAGACAGGTTAGAAATGTTTTTGATGGAGCTCTACTTTAAAAAGGTCACAACCACTGGAGGAAAAAAAAAAGTAAACCCAAAAGTTTAGAAAAAGCTAGAGAAAGGTTTAGAAAGACGTGAATTTACCTAGTACAGAATTTTTAAAAAATTCTTTATTGTTTAAAGTATTACATAAGTCTCCTTTATCCCCCATTGACCTCTCCCGGGCCGCCCCCACCCCCCAGCACATGCCCTCATCCCCTACTGTCTGTGTGCATTGGTTATGCTCATATGCATGCATACAAGTCCTTTGGTTGATCTCTTATCCCCTCACCTCCCGCCTTCTCTCATAGGTTGGACAGTCTGTTCGATGCTTCTATGACTCTGGTTCTATTTTTGTTCATCAGTTTATGTTGTTCTTTATATTCTACAAATGAATGAGGTCATGTGATATTCATCTTTCTCTGACTGACTTATTTCGCTTAGCATAATGCTCTCCAGTTCTATCCATGCTGTTGCAAATGGTAAGAATTTCTTTTCTATAGCAGCGTAGTATTCCATTGTGTAGATGTAGTACAGAATTTTTATATCAAGATAATACCTCCCATCTCTTTTAGTCTTTTAAACAACGCAACCATCATGCATGCCTGCTTACTTCCTGGGCCTTAGGCCTCTGAGGCCTCATGGAGTTCACACAGTGAGTGAGGAAATTATCCGTCTTCACTCTTGCTCCCCAAAAGGCCTGTCCTCCAGGGGTAGGTCCTGCTGTGTTTCTTTACCTCAGCTCTTTTTAATCCTGCCTGGTCCTACTTTTGCTTTTAATTTCTCATCCCCAGTGGTAGCTTGGCTAAGGCCCCTTCAGTCTGCTTGATGGAGAGGGTTGAGAGAGGATTCCTCTTGGTCTCCAGAATCTCTGTCCTATAGTCTACCTGCCTGTTGGTTTGGTCTGAAGCAGATTCTTTAGCTGGAATCAGACTTTGGGTTTTCCTCATCCTGGTTCACTGTTGTTCCACATGGACTTCAGAGAGATTTCCATGTTTCTAAGAAGCTGTCTGTGTGATTAGATTATATGCACTTTTTCCTTTGGACATCAAAAGGCGCCCCCACCCCCCTTTTTCTTTTTTTTAAAAAATATTTTATTGATTTTTTACAGAGAGGAAGGGAGAGGGATAGAGAGCCAGAAACATCAATGATAGAGAAATATTGATCAGCTGCCTCCTGCACGCCCCCCACTGGGGATGTGCCCGCAACCAAGGTACATGCCCTTGACCGGAATCGAACCCAGGACCCTTGAGTCCACAGGCCGACGCTCTATCCACTGAGCCAAATCGGTTCTGACACCCCCTTTTTCTTTATTGTTTAAAGTGTTACATATGTCTCATTTTTTTCCCCGACAAAGACCCCCTTTATAAAAAAGTTCTTTCTAGTGAGTATTCATTGAATATTTTAAAGGTAAAAATGAACATATTGGCTCAGGTAAGAGAAAAGCTTGAGGGTAGGCTAGAATCAGGTGTGGTTGGATTTAGGGGTCCTTGTTTGTCTCACCTCCTTGGATTCATCTTCCTCTCACATTCCACAAGGTGGCAGGGTGACGCCAATCACTCGGTCCCAGGACTTGTAGCCTTCCCCATTCAAGTACTGGAAAGTGGATGAAGGGCTCCTGGGAGCTCCTGCATAAGTCCTGTAATGCGTTCTTTCCTTCTCTTTCTCTTGTTGTTCTTCATGAAAATTTTAATTTTTGAATAAGTAGTATATTCCAGTGGTTCAAAAATCTAAAAGTATTTTCAAAGGACATGGGGGTGAAAGTTTTTCATCCTTATGTGCCCTTTTTATCATGAAATACCTCTCTTTGTCTTGCTTAATGCTTTTTGTCCTGAATTCTATGTTGCCTGATAATAAAGTCTTGTCCCATGATTTCTTTTTATGTATTTGCATTTGCTTAGTATATCCATCTGGGCTTTTTTTTTCAGCTATTATTTTATTTTTAACCTTTCAGAATTTGTTTTAAGTTGTGCTCCTCTTTGTAGCATAGAGATTTTATTTATTTTTCCTTTGTAATCCAATCTGAGATTAATTTTCCTTTAATAGGTAAGGTTAGCAAATTTACTTTTGTCAATATGGCAGATATATTTGATGTTAGCTGGTCCATATGGTTTTTGTGCCTTTTAAAAAAAGTTTCATTATGTGGTCTATGGGGTTTTTCTGGTATTTTTGTTCTAGTGGTTGTCTTTATAATTACAGTTTCAAATAAAGCCCTTAGTCTTCTAAGAAAGTGATGTTAGTTCCCTACTATAAGCAGTGATAAAATTAATTTCATACTAATTCTGAAATAGAGATATTGTAACTTTGTTAATAGTTTCTTTTATTCAATCTCGACCTCTGTTGTATTCTCAAAGGAGCGATTCATCATTCAGCCGGGAAGCTTGGAACTCAATCGGTATTATTATTATCAGTAAGTCCGCTGTCAGAAGAGGCCTTGTGAGTTTTCCTAGAGTAGATTGTCAGCCCTTAACAAGGCTCTTTTTGTCTATGAAAATTATTGTTTCCAAAGTTAGCATAGATCATAAAATTGGTTAGCTGCCATTTATTTGGTCTCAGTTGAATGTTAGTTCAAAATCTTTGTAGGTGGTCTGTTATTCAACACCAGAGAGTCACCGTGTTGACATTGAAAGATATTATTGGGTCTGAAGTCCCCAACCCTCTTTTCAGTCTGGGCTCCACACTTGTTGAGAGTTTTATCACCATTTAATTTTTCAAAAACAATATGTTTGGCAACAGAGGCATGCCACATATGAAAAGAATTTTTAAAAATTACAAGTCTTTGTTTAAAACAGTCCATCTTGGTATACCTCATGTAATGACTGGGACTCATGTCCTGATGTTAGTCCTCCCATCCAGCACAGAAGGAGAGTCGCCACCATGGCCCAGGGAGGGGCAGACAGCCTCGGCAGAGGGTGGAAAACGGAAGGTGTTTTCATAATATTTTAGACCCAGGTCAATTTATATTACCATAGTTGATTAAAAAATTTTTTTTCTAAACCTCACCCTAGGATATAATTTTATTGATATTAGAGGGGGAGGAAAGGGGGAAAGAGAGACAAACATCTATGTGAGAGAGAAACATTGATTGGTGGCCTCCGGTATGTGTCCTGACTGGGGATTGAACTCTCAACCTAGGTATGTGCCCTGACTGGGAATTGAATCTGCAACTCTTTGGTGTACAGGACGATGCTCCAACCAACTGAGCCATCCGGCCAGGGCCATAGTTGACTTTTTTACTTCTTTTGGTGAAAGATATTTACTGCCTTCTCTAATAGAGCAGCTGAAACATAGACTACCATTGGAGAAGATTTACATTTTTACTTTGTATTCTGTCCTAGGTTGGCTGCCAGTATTGTTTGTGTAAACTAGTGTTTTCAGTATGTAATTTGCCCATGAATCACTTTTGCAAACCCTGTTAAAAATGAAAACCCTCTTTCCCCCTGGCTTCCTGCTGAGTTCAGATTGAACACATTTGAAGTGTGGAATCTGCTGTTTCTGTGTGTTACACGTGATTCAGATGTCGGTATTCCAAAGACTAACTACAGTTTGGGGAAATCAAGACTGACAGTTCTATGTTTAATGTAGAAACTTATTAAAGTCTAGTTTGATAAAATTCTGATTGGATGTTACTCATTATGTATATAAGTGTTTCAACTTTCTTCAATTTAAGAAGTACAGGAAAACACAGATCTGAAGTTTAAAAATATATTTTTATTTATTTCAAGAGAGGAAGGGAGAGGGAGAGAGAAATAGGAACATCAATGTTTAGAGAGAATCATTGATCGGCTGCCTCCTGCACACCCCCCACTGGGGCATGCCCTGACTGGGAATCAAACTGTGACCTCCTGGTTCATAGGTCAACACTCAACCAGTGAGCCACACCAGCTGGGCCAGATATGAGATTTTTAACTCCAACCGGTTTGTGGAAAAAATTTTGCATGAGAACGTTTAATATACAGATTGCAGAACAATGAATTTATCACTTTTGTAATACTTCCATGAAAGCCTCAAAGATAATGGACAAGTCCATTTTTATTGATTTAATGGGTTTCTAAATCCTTATTTGCTTATCATACAAAATGTTAATTAGGACAGTAATTGAGTTACCAGCTGCCTTCGTGTTCACTCTAGGAACTTGTACAAAAACATTGTGGAGCTCATGTAAGGTCACTCATTGCTTTTTGAGTCGCTAAATAATAACTTTGCTGTCAAAATCCAGGTATTAAGGGAGTCTACAGCAAAAATTGATAAGAGCCGAAAGTGGTTTGGCTCAGTGGATAGAGCGTCGGCCTGCGGACTGAAGGGTCCCAGGTTCGATTCCGGTCAAGGGCATGTACCTTGGTTGCGGGCACATCCCCAGTAGGAGATGTGCAGGAGGCAGCTGATTGATGTTTCTCTCTCATCGATGTTTCTAACTCTCTATCTCTCTCCCTTCCTCTCTGTAAAAAATCAATAAAATATATTTTAAAAAAAATTGATAAGAGACTTGCAATAGTTAGTCTGACACTCCCTCTCCAGTAGATAAAGGTGGAAAAATCCTTCTTCAGCACCACAGATGGGAGAAAATCTTCCTCTTAGATTTCTTCCTGAATCCACTATGCCTGTCTAGTCTTGTAATAGAACAGAAAGAGCCTTTGGAGCCAGGTATGCTGGCACAGATTTCCTGGGAAAAAATTAAAAACTAAGAAATCAAGTTTATAACTTTATTTGAGCAACATGGAACAACATGACAAGGATATTGTATCCCAGGAAACCACGAGTCATTCAGCATCAGAAAATATGAATAATATGTTAAGAAATTAAGTGAGAGAGACCACATGATCATTTTAACACATATAGATAGAACATTAGGTAAGATTCAACAATCCTTTATACTAAGATTTTAGTTTTTACTCTAACTGGGAATTTTACCAAACCTTAGACTAAGTCATTTATCTCCAAACCTACAGCAAACATTATACTTAGGAGTTGAAACTTTTCCCCATTAGTGTCAGTAAGAAGACAAAGGATGCCTGTTAGCATTACTTTTGTTCAACACAGCCCTGGACTTCTTAGCCAATAGTGTAATGAGGTAGGAAAAAGAAATGAAGAATCTATATATATAAAGTCCTAATATGCAAATAGACCGAATGGCAGAACAACTGGACAACCTGTCGCTATGACGTGCACTGATCACAAGGGGGTGCGCGCGAACATGGCAGGCGTCGGCAGCAGGTGGCAGAGCGCAGAACATGGCGGGCATTGGCCATGGTGGGATGGTGGAGCAGGTGTGCCAGACCAAGGCAGGGCTCCGGTCACTGTCATTGGGGCCAGCCTCTGGTGGTTACTGAAAATTCTTTGTTCCTATGCGCCATGGTCCTGCCCGGTGCTTGCACCTGCTGCTGGCATTGGCTCCGCTTGCACCCGCTGCCAGTGCTGGTGCCAACCCTGATCACTTGGCGCCGTCAGTGGGTGCGAGCGGCAGCTGTCAGTCCCAATTGCCCCTTAGGGCTTCTCCACCTCCCCCTGCTCCTGAGGAGCGATCGGGGCCAGCAGCCGCCTCTTGCACCTGCTGCTGGTGACGGCCCTGCTCGCACCCACTGCCAGTGCCATCCCTACTTGCACCTGCTGTGGGTGCAAATGGGGCTGGCACTGTCAGCACGTGGGAGTGGCAGTGGCAGGAGCGGGGCTGCCAGCAGACAGGGGATGGCGGGGGGGCGGAGGGGCACAGCAGGAGGGGCCAGGCAGGGGCGCAGAGGATGGGCCAAGATTCACCCCTGTGCCCATGCAGCTTTGCGGCCCACAGTTCCTTTCAAGGTGCACGAATTCATGCATTGGGCCCCTAGTTGATATTATAAAGGAGAGACAAACAGTTTTATATTTTTACAGGTGATATTAATGCATACAAAGACAATACAAAAATCAATTAGCATTCAGCATAGTTACTACATAAAAGATTGATAGGCTCATGTATGCTAATGATAACACTGTAGTAAATAGAATTGAAGAAAAGGTCCCCTTTTGTATTTATTAAAGTAATTGGCCTTAATTTCAGTGAGTTCTCGATAAAAAAATATATAAAGTACTCATGGTATGCTAGGTGATATACCAGTAGTAAAAGTAATAATTACATTTTATGAAATGGAACTTTTTAACCGGGAAACTTTAGATCTTTTCTTTTCTTTTTTTTAATTTGGGAGAGAATAAGGAATGGGTCTTTATTTTTTTTTAGTCAGGCCAAGGCCTAAATACACACAGTTCAAGATTATGGAAAGTTATCTTTGAAATTTTCATTTTTTTCTTCCAGGGTGCGGGATGACAGAATTCGAGTAGAAAGGATGGATAACATGTATTTTGAATACAGCCATGCTTCCCAGGTGTTTACAGAGTTTTGTGTAAAAGATATAATTGACATCAAAGGTAAAGATTATATACATGTTAGCCATATGTCCTCAAATTTAACTGAGTTGAGGTTTGGGTAAAGGTTCAAGTTTGACTTTCAATGTAATGAAAACTAAGTAGTTACCAATACATAATTGGAAGAAGTAGAGGGAAGATTTTATTGTTCTTACACTCATCAAAAACACTACTATAGTTCTTCTTTTGTAGTTATGACCATTTAGTAATTTAATGTTTTTGACTTATTCATTGGAGTGTAAGGAGTTACTTAGTGACCAGCTTTCCTTCTTGTTCCTCTTAAAAGATGGCCCATTATTTTTCTTGCAGTTTTATAGAATGTTTGGATAAATCTCTTGATGAAGGATAGCATTTCAAAAGGTTGATTACTGTAATTTAAATACCAGAACATTAATGACAAGGTCCGAATATGTTAGGTAACCATTATTTGTCTAATTCACATTAATGACAGGGTCTGAATATGTTAGTTAACCATTATTTGTCTAATTCACATTTCCTCAGCCGATATCAGTGCTTGCTTTGGTCTGGACCCTTCATTCCTGTCAGTGCAGCTTAGTTAAGGTCCTTTTTTATCTCTTATCACAGGCTGCACAGCTTTCTCCATTAGCCCATAGATTGATCAGCCTCCCCCAGCTCCCTCCCAGGTATCAATGTCTTGTGAGCATTTCTCTCCCCATCCCTTTAAGCTCATGGTGACTTGGCCAAATTGAATTGAATGTCTGCGAGTGTAACCCATTTATGACAACCGTCTGCGATATCACCAAGCGATCATCATCTTATGCTCAACTAAAGACAAGATTAAGTCACAAGACTACCATAAGCCATCTTGGCATCAGATCACCTAGAAGGATATAGGACAGAACACCTGACTTGTGGGCAAGGCACATGTTCTCCCCTTGGTAGGGGTATTCCTCAGTGGTCTCTGTAGCAGTTCACAGAGCCATTGGTGCTTACGTTTCCCTTTGCTGCTAGTGACAGCTCAGCTGAAAGGAAAGGAGACTCTTAATAGGTGGGTGCAGGGTCTGCCTGGTTCAGACGCCCCATGTCCTGCAGGAACCCAATTCCCTTGCTGGAATTTGTACAATGGACATACCAAGTTCAAAGAGTCAGTGTACTCTCAGGGAAGGCCAATTTTCTGGAATTAGGTATTCATAATTCCTCCTAGTCCAGGTGCAGTTTACTGATTTCAGGTCATTTTCACCATATGCAGTGCTACTTCGTAACACACTGGCATTTCATCTTTATCCGGTTTCCTGGGAAACAGAGCTAGAAAGTTAAAAGAAGATGAAATTCTCAGAAGGGGAAAGGGCTTTAACTCTTTATTTACACCTTATTTTTATGCAAAGCTATAGTTGAAATTAATAAGATATTGTATATTACTGATTTATGGAAGATATGTTGTAATATTTTTATTATTTCTAAAAGTAATAAATGCCTATTTAAGAAAAGTCAAAATATATTTGTGTTTAAAGAAAAAAGTAAAAGTCCCTTCTCAAATCCTTATGAATCTTATCTATAAATCCTCATATATATATATAAACATCTCTCTCTCTCTCTCTCTCTATATATATATATATACATAAACATATATATATATAAAGCCTAAGTGACTGTTATGACTGGTCGACCGAATGATTGGTCAGCTGGTCACTATGATGCACACTGACCACCAGGGGGCAGATGCTCAATGCAGGAGCTGCCCCTTGGTGGTCAGTGCGCTCCCACAGCCAACCTCCTGTGGCCAGCCAACCTTTACAGTCCCTCCCCCTGGCTGGCCAACCTCCCATAGTCCCTACCCCCAGCCGGCTGGCCGGCCCCAATCAGCCCCAATCTGGACTGGGCGAGACTGCCCTGATCAGCCCCGATCACTGGCCAGGCCAAGGAACCCTCGAGTACATACATAATTGTGTATATTTGTTTAATTAACTTGAACTTATTCTTTCATCTGATTTTTATTGAATGCCTATTATGTGAGGCATAGTGCATTCAGTAAGGAATAAAATAGACAAAAATCCCCACCCTCTGGAGCTTACATTCTAATGGGGGGGGGGATGTACAATAAAATAAGTTAGTGCATTTGAAGAAAGTAAGTGCTATGAAGAAAGTAAGGCAGGGAAGGGGGTGAACCTTTTTGTTTTTTGTTATTTTTCAGTTAAGATGACATTTGATAGTATATTAGTTTCATGTGTATAGCACAATGGTTAGACACCATATATAGTTATTACAATTTTACTGACTGTATTCCTTAAGCTGTATGTTACATCCCCGTGACTGTTTTGTATACTTCTGCCAATCTATACTTCTTCGTCCTTGAGGGTGAACTTTTACACAGGGTGGTGAAGGAAGGCTTCACTGAGGACATGGCCCTTGAACAAAGTTGTTAACAAAGATTGGAGGAGTTAAGGGAGAGAGCCATATGGACATGTGAAGGAACAGAGTTGCATATCTTAAGTGCCTGGTATGTTTAAGGAATAGCAGGGAGCCTGGGTGTTGGAACAAAGTACTAAGAGGAGGCATGTTAAGCAGGGAGCGCAGAGTTAAAGAGGAGATGGGAGGCAAGGTGTGTAGGACCTTACAGACTTAAGGACTTGAGGTTTTTCACTCAGTGAGTTGGGGGATGTTGGAGGACTTTTAAGTAAAGTAGTCTGATGATTTGAGGTACATTTTAAAAAGGGTTCTTTTGGCTGTGTTCTGTTAAGAATACCCTTAGGGCACAGAGAGGAGCTGAGAGGCCGGATGGACAGCTGTTGTAGTATTCCTGCTGAGAGATGAGAATGGCCATTCAACTGTTTTTCCTCTCACTTGGCAATATGTTATGGATAGTTTTTTTTTTTAATATCAGTACAGGTAGCAGTGAGTCATTCCTATTAGTAGGTGTGTAATAATCTAGACTTACCACAATTTATTTAACTGTTACTCTAGTGACATTCGGTTAGGTTGTCTCTAGTTTTTTACTATTACAAAAGATTTTCCAACTCACTTCCTTGTTTCCACATCTTTGACATGCATTTGGAGTATTACTGAGTCAAAGGAGATGAACATTTTACATTTTGAAAAAGTTGCTCTATTGCTTTACAAAAAGGCATGTTCCACCATCAGACAATGCCCTTTTCCCATGCCCTGGGTATTTGTAATCATCTGCATTTTTCCGGAGGTCATTTTAAGGAGATAATCTCTAAACTATTATTTCAATAACTATAAACTAAATTTTATTTAACTTAAATTTTTAAAATAATGGTGAATAATAATTCTAACGAAGGTATATGTTGTTTTTAGGTTCTCAGAGTCTTTCCAGTGCCGTTATCCTGGAGAAGCCTGTGATTTGCTCTTTGGCGGCCGTAATAAGATACCTCAAAGAGTTTAACTTGGCAAAGGTGCTTTCCAAACCCATGTAAGTGATTCCTCAAAAATTAAAAAGGGGAGGGCTTATATTAACAACATCTCTTGAATTTGGTAAATACTATTCTCGGAGAATTTTACTTGCTATTGATAGAACACTCTGTTTGAGGGCAAGGATGAACTATGTGGTATTGTTCCTAAGAATACTAAAGATATTAACTGATATAAAAAACAGTGATAGAATCTTTAATAATTCCATCAGTTTGTATTCATAATAGCTATTTAATGTAGTAGAGTTTTGACTACAAAATGGTGCTTTATTCTAAAGCAAAGTTAATTGGCAAGTAGTAATAAGTGGAATTAAGTGGTATTAAGAAACATTCATAAAATTTCATTGCCTTTTTTATTCTTGGTTTCAGTTCTTATTTCATAGGTCATTAAGTTGGAGACAAAGAGGATAGCTTCTAACAAACAGGTTTTTTAAAATTTTATTTTAATTTTTAATCCTTACCTGAGGAAATGTTTTTCATTGCTTTTTAGAGAGAGTAGAAGGGAGGGGGGGGGGAGAGAGAGAGAGAGAGAGAGAGAGAGAGAGAGACACACATTGATATGAGAGAGACACTTCGATTGGTTGCCTCCTGCACAAGCTGAGGATCAAACCTGCAACCCAGGTACATGCCCTTGACCAGGAATCGAACTTGGGAACCTTCATTGTGTGGGCCAACACTCTAACCATTTGGAAACACTGGCCAGGGCCATAGACAGCTTTTTAAAAAGTGATTAATTTTGTAGAGTTCAGAGATTTAAAAGCTGTCAAGTGACATGCTAGAAAAATACTAGTTTAAAAACCAGTGGAATAAAAAAAGGTAGGGGGATAATTTTCTTGCCTTCCTGTGTTCCACCTTCACTGGACCCTTGTCTTTGGCTCTGTAAAGAATTACCCTTCGTCATATTGATCCTGGGCAAGGAAACTACTTTCTGCCCTGCAGAGGTGGGTGGACAGATAGGAGCGATGTTAGTAAAATGGCTGAGTATGAATTGAGGAACAAAGAGGTGGTGCTGGTTTGAGTTTGCTGGAGAGAGTGGAAGAAATCCACTCTCTTTTGTAATGTCTTTTTTTGGTGTGTATTCTAGTATGTGGTATTTAGGAAGAACAGAATACCATTTCTCTGGAAATAGTTTTGTCCTGTTGAAAAGCAGCCTAAATGTCCATCAACAGGAGCGTGGGTTCATTGTGTTATATTCTTGCACTGTAATGCTATCCAGCAATGAAAATGAACGGACTAGCAGGGGTGGGCAAACTTTTTGACTCGAGGGCCACAATGGGTTCTTAAACTGGACCGGAGGGCCGGAACAAAAGCATGGATGGAGTGTTTGTGTGAACTAATATAAATTCAAAGTAAACATCATTATATAAAAGGGTACGGTCTTTTTTTTTTTTTTTAGTTTTATTCATTTCAAACGGGCCAGATCCGGCCCGGGGGTCGTAGTTTGCCCACGGCTAGACTAGAGTTTCATGTATCAATACTAAAATATTTTTTATTAGCATTATATTGAGCCAAAAGTCAAATTGCTGAAGGGCACACAGTACATATCATTATGTGAAGTTGGGAACATGTGAAACAGTAGTAGAATACATACATATATTGAGAAGTTAGAAAGACATGCATGGGAATGAGCAACAACAAATTCAGAAGAGTGGGGCTGGAGGGGAAACCATAGAGGCCGGTGGGGAAATGGCACAGGGAAGTTCTGCTTGATGTTTATTTTTTTAATCTGGCTACAATATTAACCTATATATGTAGTAGTGTGGCTGAAGTGTTTTATTAAAAAAAATAGCAGCCTGGCATTCTACCTCCTGGGTTCCACTTTAGGGTCCAATAATAGGAAGCATTGCAGAGATCACTCTGTATGCTTGATGGTGTTGGATCCCATAAGGAAAGGATGACAAGCTATCGACCATTTGACTTGTTCCCGTTAGGGAGCCCCTAACTGAGGTAGAACTAGTGACTAATAGCTTTCCCATTACCAGTGGAGTACTGAAAATATCAGGGGGGGACACTCTGTAAAGTATATGATTATCTAACCACTATGCTGTACACCTGAAACTAATACACCATGATATTGAATGTAAACTGTAATTGAAAAAATAAAAAAACTAGATAAAAGCCAAAAAACAAAAAAGATTTGTTTCTGTCCCTACGTCACCCGGCAATGAAGTATTACTATTGAAATAAGAAAACTGACTTTTTCTAAAATCAGGCTCTCCTGTGTTTAGAAGTAGATGAATTTGGATCTGAAAACATTATTGTGCCCTCCTCATATGTAATTCAAAGTAAAAATAATACTAAACACTAAAACATAAAATGTTTATTTGTACTGAAATTAAAATAGCTTATTTTAAAATTACCTGACTTGATAGATTGAGTGCAGCTGAACTTATATCGGGTGGTGATGTTGGGGAGTGGTCAGGGAACTGGATCTGCTGGGGACTTAGTATGTGGCTCATCTGCCTCTTGGGTAATCCCTTCCTCTCATTTCCATAGAGCCAGACGAAAAAAAGATATAAAGAGGTCCAAAATTTAGGCCTTCACATTGTATATCACCCAGCATATGTCCAGCACTTAGTAGGCAGTCAGTAAATACAGTATTAATAAAAAAGAGAGAAGGAAGGAATTCTTTATCCTGTGAGCGTGGATTTGATTAGAAATTGCAAAAAATGTCCTTGGGAGCCAAGATTAATGAATAAAGATCAAACTGGTACCATTTTTTTTTTTTTTTGCTTAAAAATGAAAAACAGTGCTGGGGGAAGGTCAGGGGGGGGGGGGAAGAAAAAGGAGACATATGTACTACTCTTTGTAATACTTTAAGCAATAAAAAAAGAAAAGAAAAGAAAAACAGTGATGATGTTTTATGGGTGGCATGTGAATAGGCCCTGAATGTAATTCCCAAAGTGTAATTCCACAGTTCTTATATCTTGGAAAAAAAATGTAGCCTCTCAAAGGGATTACTTTGGAAAAACGTGCATGTTCTCATTCTTATTTAAAATTCAGTCCTATTGCTTTAAAAGCTCAGCAGCATCAGGTATGATGATATTTACTTTAGGAGCCATGTGATTAGGGGACTTTTAATTGTGTTGTTTTGTAAATGCTTTCACAAAGATTGCTGCATTTTTCATTAAAAATCTTGATATACATTTATTCAAAGGTCTTTGTGCATTTACAAAGGCTGTTGGAGAAAAATAAACCATTTTAGGAATTGTTCTTAAAGATGGATTAAGTGAGGCTTTATTAGATAGAGCAAATTTTGCTTTATGACCTTTCAGTGTAATAAACCAGAGCTGAATGAATATATGCTGAGTCCTGTGCATCTTTCTAGTGAGTCATTGAACCTAGCAGTCATTTGGGAACCGTTATACATCTTTCTTTTTATTTGCCTGGCTAATATGCTTATTGGAAACATTTAGGAGTGCAAAGATATTCATTTCGTTTAATTGCAAATCAAGTAGAAGCGAATCTACAGTAAAACAAATTTTGTAATAGAATACAATTTATAATAATTAAAATTTGTAATAATTTTATAAAATTAAATTTATAATAATTAAATTAACCATACAAAGATTAGGCAAATGGTAACTGTATGACCTCTGAAAACTCTACATAGAGAACTACTTTCCACTATTGATTTAATATGTAACATGATAGATTTTTTTCTTTGTTTCCATTTTTAAATAATATTTAAATAGGATCATTGAAGGGGGTTGATTTTTCAGATAAGTTCTGTACCTTTACTGCCTCTGTCTAATTCAGAAATATTTTTTAAAAGTAGTTTTGTAATGATATAGTGTCTTAAATTTCTGTGGCAAGTTAGAAGCAAGTATATTTCCTTTCATTTTAAAACTTGAGGAAACAAAAACATCCTTTGTATTTTTGTCGTCTTAAATATTAATGAAATATGTTTCTATGTTACTTATAATATTTCTATCCAGATTCACACAGCATGAACTCTAGCCAGGCATTATTTATGAGATTCATTTCAAAGCAGATGAAATTTAGCTTCTTCGAAAAGGATAAATAATTCAGAATTTTTTTTTTTTTTTAGTATTTCAGATCAGGATCATATACCGTTGAATTCCTAAGGATGCTGGCAGATTCAACCCTTAGTTCAAAAGTATATACAATTTCCAGTGGAAATAGCACTGACATAAGGAAAATTTTCCCCACCTCCAGAACATATTATCAACCAAACATTTGGGAGAACCAACAGCAAAATTGGTTCTTACAATTGCTTGATAATTATTGTTCCATAGGGTCAGTTTAGTTTAATGTTGTCCAGTGGTTGATCTTTTATTAAAAATCAATGCGGATGTCAGTTTAAAGAAACTGCTTCTCCCAGCGTCTACTTGGAGGTCTAGATGACTTGTTCACTAATGGCAAAAACCAAAACTAAAACCACTCTTAAATGAAAAAAGAACCTGTACAGGCAGACCTTAGAGATACTGTGGTTTTGGTTCCAAACCACTGCAGTAAAGCAAGTATTATTTTAAATATTTATCTTTATTGATTTCAGAGAGGAAGGGAGAGGGAGAGAGAGATAGAAACATCAATGATGAGAGAGAATCACTGATAGGCTGCCTCCTCCACATCCCTTACAAGGAATCGAGCCCAAAACCCAGGCATGTGCCCTTGACCGGAATCAAACCCGCAACTCTTCAGTCCACAGGCCGACACTCTATCCACTGAGCCAAACAGGCTAGGGCAGCAAGTATTATTTTAAAGTGAGCCGTAATCATTTTGCTGGTGAAGGATCTTGCCATCAGTTTGTAATACTGTATATGCAAATCTGTGAAGCGCAGTAAAAAGAGCTAACTTAAGCCAGTTTGGTTCACAGTTACTGGGTTCTTTTTGATATTGTAGATATTAGGAGGCCCAGTAATTATATGTAGCTGAGGGATCTAAGCCTCCTCCCCAACCCTCTCTCTACCAGGTTGCATGTTAGTCCAAACAAAATTCTGCCACACACAGATACTTTTTAGCAAGCAGGTACAAACGCAGTCATGCAAACTCTTCTATGAGCATCTTGAAATTCTAATTTGGGTCTTCTCAATGTTCTTGCTTCAAAGGTTCAGTTGAGGCATAGGAGGAGCAGGATTTCAGTTTTAGTTGGTGTTAGGTGACAAAACCCTCAGATGATTGGTGGAACGGGATGCTTTTGGAATCCTAAATCTAAGACACCATTCTTCAGGATATGGACTGTTGGGTGTACAAGTTCTTGTGAGGGTGAAGGCAACTGAACAGACAGTATTTCTGGACAGTCCACACATCTTAAATGCCACTTATTTTATTTTACACCTCCGATGTTAATGGGAGATAAAGGCAGCTTGCCAAGATGTTTTCAGGAAAGGCTGACGGATTATGGGTTCTTGATTAGTCTTTCTCTCATGCCAGCTAAGCACCATCCATACTCTGTCTGATTAAGGTGTGCAAGTGTTAACTTGTGTAGATTAAACCCAACTTTTGTGAACAGGGAATGACATATCTAAACACATGGGCACTGATTAGATACCAACTCTGAGTCTAGCCTATTAGCTCTTGCAGCTTGGATTTTTGACCAGGAAGCTGTATTAACACCTGTCAGCTTCACAGCCAACCACTGCCTAATTGTTTCTTCCCGAAAATGTTTTACATTTTATTACTGACCTTGGGTGTTCACAGACATTTCTAAGCAAAGGAAAACAAACCCACACTGGCTTCCCTATAGGAAGATGGCAAATATTGGTTGAGCATCTACTTTCTGCTAGGCCCTGCAGGTGCTGCAAATTGTGTGATATCAATAATCCTTGCCTCCAAGGAGCTAAGATCTATGTTTTATATTTTTATGAATTTCAGAAAAGAAAGGTGAGGGAGAGAGAGATAGAAAATCAATGATGAGAGAGAATAATTGATCGGCTGCCTCCTCGGGATTGAGCCTGCAACCCAGGCATGTGCCCTGACTGGAAATCGAACTGTGACTTCCTGGTTCATAGGTCGATACTCAACCTCTGAGTCACAGAGGCGGGCCAAATATCTATTAATGAGGATAGCCCAAGAACATAAGTTGCTGTAATTACATTATTGAATGACCAACTGCTATATGAAGGAGAGAAAGGGCTACATACATCTGGTATCAATCAGTGTTGGAGTTGCTTCCCTCTAAACATTAACAAGTTATCATTCTTTGGAAGCTAGGTCAAATCTGTTGTAGAAAAATTACACTGCCAAAGGACAGCATTCAGTTACTAGGCAACATTCCTAATGTGCAGTAAGTTATTTCTTTTTCAGGGCTCTGGAGCTTTAGTTGAAGAGTCATCTAGAAGTGGAGGCATTTTGCAATGAACGCTGGCTTTGATTTTAGGCTCTAGATTCCTGGATGAGGGCTTGTTTCCATAACTGGCTTGGGAAACTGGGTTTTGTTTAAATCTTATTACAGCTATGATGGAAACACTCATGCCCTCCCTCCAAATATATAGTTTAGCGACCTTGCCATGATGTTTCTTGCCTTTTAGCCATCAAATCTATAAGTGCTATTTACAGAAATGTCTAAGGACTGACTGGCTTATAAAGGACATTGAATTCTGTATCAGTAATGCATTGATTAGTATACTTTTTAACATGAAATACTAATAAGGACAAAATTGGAATTGTGCATACATTTATTAATCATATCGCAACTCAGTACTCAAGTCTATTTGAAATTTATTGAACTTTTAATCTAGTTTGAAGTAGTTAGAGGTACATAAGGAGAATATGAATTCTTTGAGCTTAAGGAAATATTTTCTGCTACTTTTTTCAATTTTATACTCTATTAAAACAGCCACATTAATATGCATTGTTAATTAGAGAGTAAATAACATTTGTTGCACTTATCAGAATGTTGATTAAAACCTGTTCAAGGGTTTATCAAGATGATCTCATGCTAAAGAATAAGAAGGATGTTTTTAAGTATCTTTACATATTTTTAAAGCTAATTGCATAGTTGTTTCCTGAAGATACCACACCACCACATGCTCTGCCAATGATACAAGACTATGTTTGGTTCTATTTCTGGGAATATATTAAAAAATTATTTGTAACACTTACTTTCCTTCCTTGTTCTTGTGTTTGGTTTGAGAGCAACTGTCCTCATTTTGCCATCAACCTATTTAATGCCACCAGCATCAATGGGAGACAATATACCAGTAAATATTCTTTTAGCTCCTTTTGGTTTGATTCTCTATCAGAGAGCTAACTTTTGTCATATTATCACTGGAACATTTCTAGTGCTTACGTTAGTTCTTTATGCACTTACATCATGGTTCATATTTCGTTCTTTTACAGGAAATTTAAACAGTTGTCAGGTGCAATGGAATTTATGACAATTAATGGAACAACATTAAGGAATCTTGAAATCCTACAGAATCAGGTCAGGTAAACATAAGGGCTAGTAGTTTCAAATGGTTTTGAAAAACAAACTTTGGAATAAGGTAGCATTTTGGAATAAGGTAATATTCTTAGGAATACAGGTGAAAACAACAATATTGTCTTCAACTGACTGCTCTGCCTATTCTGTTATCTATTTATTAGTTGATAACTGTAGCACCGCTGTTTGGAGAATTAAATACAGTATAAGAAATACTTCTGTGGGGTTACTTATAGAGCTGTCCTTTTTAATGATTGAAGTAACATGCTAATTCAGATAATTTCTGTATCAAATATTTTTTTGGAAGAACATCTTTGAAAATTCATATGAAGATTTTTTTGTCTGCTTAATTATATTTTTCTACATTTAACTTTTTCTTGAAATGTTTGCAGTCTTATTTTATTATGCAGCATATAAAACAAGTTACTGTGATATTCAATTAGACTGTAAGATGCGTAATAATTCCCTTTACAGATTTTCATCATTTATTTGTCTTTTATTGATGAATTAGGAAGATAATGGAGCCATTGAAATTATTGCTTTCATTATTATTAAATTGGCACTTGGTAATGTGAGATGTTATGTTATAAAATTAATGTTATCATAACAAAGTCATAGAAATAAGAAGTTTCAAGTCGTTTGAGTAAGTAGTGGAGACTGAACGACCTGAGTCAAATGGTTTAAAGCTCTTCAGAAGCATTGATTACTGTCGTGAATTATAGTAAATGCCAAATTTATTCTCCTGACTCCTGGATTTGTATATTACTAACTAGATTTTTTAAATTTAGTTTCTCCCTCTTCCAAACTATCTGTGTATACTAGAGTCTACCTTGTTTCCATTCAATAACACTTTTATTTTGTCATTCATTTCATTTATCCAGAAGTGAGAATCTTTCCCACAAGTCTTTCTCATCAACTCTGTATACATCCCCTGATAGGAAAGAAGTAGTAGGAATAAAAGGACATTTCTTGGATGAAGAAGAGCTCACAGTCAGAGTCTGCACACACAGCCCCAGTATTCCAAGTTGTCCTTATTCTGCCACATCCTCCCTGTTCCAGTCCTACTACTGTGGAGTCAGTTCTGAAATCACATTCCAAAGGCAAAAATCATCTGTAACCAAAATACCCTTTAAAAATCCTTTCATTGTCAAGACTTGAGCCCTTGTAGAACAGAAGCTGAGAATGAACATCTGCGTGTCTTTGCACTTCAGCGTTGGCCTCTCTTATAGATGAGCAAGGACAGGGGCGATGAGGAGGGGCCAGTGTCAGGGAGGGCAGAGGTGTAACAGGACTTGTGTTTGCCCACCCCTCTCTCTCTCCTGAGCCTGTTTCTCCAGTGAGGCCAGGTACCTGGAACCTGATTCCCTCCACTGTCCTCTTCTGGGGACCCTTTACTGCAGGCGGGCCAGTCCGCTCTTGTCTCAGAGGGTGGTGCTGTTGCTGATCTGGACCAGCCTTGTTCATGGGCCAGTGTCCAGCTCCATCCTCAGGAGCCTCTGTGACCCTGAAGCTGCTCTGTGCTCTGCTTTCACTCCTAAGGCCCAGGGAGCTGATGTGATACCTTTTATAGTTTCTTCCTGCCAGGTGGCATTGGGTCCTAGTTATGAGTCTTTTTTCCCCAAACTTGGATTTAAGTGCCCTGAGGGAGGGAACATGTCTTAATATACCTTTGCCAATCACACAACTGAGTACATTAGGGAGGTTTTCTGTAAGTACCTGCTTGATGATTTGAAGGAAAAGGAAAAATTTAAAATAAAACCACTCAGGTGAAAACTGCAATTTTATGTTCCAAACAAGATTTAACCTATTAATAGATTTTTTGTAATACAATGAAACCTTGGTTAGGATAAACCATCATCTCTAGTTAGTTGTAAATTTTTTTTTATGACTCAACTTTGAAATAGAAAAGTATAGATAGATAAACTTTTACTAAGGATTTAATAAAACAGACTAAAATAAAACCCTTCCAGGGTAAATTCTGGGAGGGCGGTGCAAGTTCACATCTATCTCCAATACCTTCTACTCCTGTGCTGTTGTGAGAGCATTGGTTTTTAGAACAGTAATTCTGAGGCAGTGGGAGATACTGAATTGCCAAAGGCAAATTGTATTTCCCAAGGCAGTAAAATGTATTATTATATTTTTAAGATGCTTAGGACAAATATATATTTCAAAAGAGATTTCTGAATAATTTATTCTTAGTTAACCAAAAACGACACAGACTATCTCTTTTCTGTGCAAAATATCAATACTTTCGGTATATTGTATGTGTGTGTGTATATATATATATTTGTGTTTTGTGTGTGTATGTATACACACATGTTCACTGATCAA
Organism: Myotis lucifugus; assembly: GCF_000147115.1. Classification (NCBI taxonomy): domain Eukaryota; kingdom Metazoa; phylum Chordata; class Mammalia; order Chiroptera; family Vespertilionidae; genus Myotis; species Myotis lucifugus. The sequence goes on along the minus strand of NW_005871048.1, from coordinate 35,248,613 downwards.
ACATTAAATGAACACTTGTTATGAGCCATACTTTATGCCAGGCATATGTAACATTGAAAATTGTGATCCATGGAATAATTAGGGCACATGATCAACTAGCAGTTTTGGTACAAATACAATTATCTAGTTAATAAAACTTGTTTTCTGGTCTTTCTTAGACTGACATGAAAAGCAAAGGAAGTTTATTTTGGGTTTTGGACCATACTAAAACTTCATTTGGGAGACGGAAGTTAAAGAAGTGGGTGACTCAGCCGCTCCTTAATTTAAGGTAAAGGGAATTTTTTGATTGTGTTTAATCTGAAATTACATACAGTAGTGAAAGTAAAGGCATGTTGGCCTCCTTAAAAACAAGGTTACTATGACATATAAGAACACAACTTTAAATTGGGGAAGATTTTATTTTGTATCTGGCAACAGACTGTCTGATATTGTGAGGATTTTTTTCCTCGCCCCCAAGAATGAGCCTGCTTGTAGATTGGAAGACATAGGGTATGCTGGGGAAAGTGGGTTATGTAGTTAGTTTGGGCCATCAGTAGCATAAGGGGGTAAGGAGGGAAGAAGGGGTTGAAGAGATGGGGTGCTGCCTTTTGTAGAGGGCTTTGCAGGCTAGGCTGAGGAGTTGGTGGCCAGAGGAAGTTAATCCAGTGATTCTGAGCATGGGAGTGACAGGGTCAGAGCTGGGCTTGAGTGTAGGAGGGGACAAAGTGGTGGTGGTGGGGTAAGTTACCAAGTTCACGGAGAGGTTCTGAGGACCTGAGCTAAGTTAGTATCAGTACTCTGAAAGAGGTCAGGTATAAGACATTTAGGACAGTAGAATGGGTAACTAGGGGCACCTTTATTGCAGACCAAGCACTGTGCTAGAGGCTTTATGTGTACGTCACTTTTAAACTGCATGATGGCCTCACTGTTGGCTACATCTTATGCTGTGCTTGGTAAATAGTCATCTTGAAAAAAGGATAGCAGACACTGTTATGAGTGTTAGTAGTAAGTTTTAAGAAATTGTTTTGATGGTGATGGTTACCAGATTACTTCAGCTTTTAGTGGGTTATTTCAATTTCCCTTCCTGACCATAAAGACCTTCAGACAGGGGAAGCTGACTAGATAAAGAAGAATTCTGAAAATGAAAGTATCTACGTGGGTTCATTATTCAAATGCAATAAGGATACCTTGTGGAGCAAGAGCAGACAAGCCGGCCTTCTGCGGGCAGTGTGTGGATAGCCCCCTAAAGGGTGTTGCATTCTGGGTAATGGAAAGGCATCTGCCTAAGCATCCACGGCAGTTTTTAGTATTTTATTTGCTTGGCTAAAATATTCATCAGAAACAGACTCACTAGTAGATGTTTGCATGAGAATTAAAATTTTTATTTTTATCATTAAATTTGTTTTCTAAAATGAGGATTAACTTGAGATAAGTTCAGTAGACCATGTTGTATGCTCTTTATCGACTGGACCATGTGTCCCTTGGGATCCTGCTCTCCCAGAAAGGCTGGAGAAAATAAATACTCCATGCATCGAACACTGATACTTTCAAGTGTGAACTTTAAGCCGGCTTGGCACTTATGTAGCCAGTAACAAACACAAAACCTTTTCCTTTGCCTTTTTTATTTTAAGTCATAATTTTAAAACTTTCATCTTCCTAATTCTTCAAAATCCATTTTAAAATAATTTGTTTAAATCTTAATGGCACTTACAACCTATTCCAAACAAATTCTCTGAGAAAATCTTCAGCTGATTAGTCGGTGGGTCAGTTATATATTTTTTGTTCCCCCCCTAAACTAACATAGGTGCCATGCATATCACATCAACGGTTCCGTTCGTCCAGGCTAACATTCTGTCTCTGACATTGGCAGCCAAATGTTAGTTTAGGACCAGGATTTCTTCTTTAGTGAGATCATAGAACAAATAATTGGTGACAAGGGAACTTAGTAATATAAAGCAGGTCTTCCAAAGTTCTCCAAGACCCCATTACTTGCCAGTCATCCATGAATTCTCTTAAATTCCCTTAAGATCTTTACATTTTTAGCTTATTTTAACTTCCAAGGCAATCTCATATTCGTAAATCCAGGACCAAATGTTTCAAGTTTCAGAGGATTTTTCACTCCCACCACCTTTTATTCTATAAAATGACCTCTTTGGTGCAGACTATGCTAGTGCCCTGTACTTACTGACTGATTCAGATAATTCACTTAGATTATTGAGATTGGATTTTGCTTTAATGAAGCTACATAAGTTTTTATAAATAGGTTATGCTTTCTTATGTGTTGTGATTTCAGAGAGGAGGGGAGAGGGAGAGAGGAGATAGAAACATCAATGGTGAGAGAAAATCATTGAGTCGCTGCCTCCAGCACACCCCCACCCTGACCACTGGGGATCGAGCCCGCAACCTAGGCATGTGCCCTGACCTTCTAGTTTATAGGTTGATGCTCAACCACTGAGCCATGCCAGCTGGGCTAATTTTACATTCTTAATATCTCTTGAAACTCTGAGCTATTTTCATTTCTCTATTCTCTACCCGGTTCAGATCATTAACATCACCCCTGGATTACTGAAACGGCTTTCTAACCAGTCTTTCTGCTACTGCTGTTTTGTTCTTTCAAATGTTGGCCATTGGCTCCCATTGCTCCTCTGTGGTCTGCATTACTCACATGGCCAGGTCCCTGCTTACTTTCCCAGCGTCTTCTATCACACTTTCACCCTCCATCTTACACTACTTCTACAGCTGGTACTTTTTAAGCATTCAGTAATTATTCATTGAATAAATCGTGTATGTGAAAGGTGAAGCTAGGTAGACCAGGTAGTGAATCTTAGGCCCTAGGAGAGGGTTTATGATTCATGTTTCTACTAGGAATCTGTTTATGTCGTTGGTTTAGCCATATTGCATGACCAGTGTCTTAATGTTGGAATTTAATTTATTCATTTTATATCAGCTGTCTTTAGGGCAAGAAATTAGATCAACAAAACCAACCTCTCCTTAGCAGTTTGCATTTTAACTTTCCCCCTAAATAACCTTATGTTAGAATTATAGAGGCATCTCCATGAATAGCAATAAGGAGGTACAGACAGACTCCATCACATGCCCTTACAACGGCAATAGCTGTAGGTCACGCACTGAGTTTCTCAGTGACAGCCACACAAATTCTAATGTCATTACTCAGTTCATCTTCAAATGTGAAGGACTCCAGTGACACCCACATTTAGTCCTTGGGGTTTTGGTGGTAAAAAACAATCTTTGTCATCCCCAGAACCTCAAGTCCGTAGTTTTTGTCATATGGAATGAAATGACTCAGGTGTCTTTATTCGTTTAGAATGTATCATGGTTTTAAAAAAAATTAAATGTGTTAGGGCGACAATATACATTTGTATATTGCATTGTGTACTCAACACCAAAAGTCTCCTTCCGTCACCATATATTTGATCCCCTTTATCCTCTTCATGTTCTCCGTATCCCCCTTTCCCTCTGGTAACCACTGTACTGTTATCTGTGTCTGTGAGTTTGTTTGTTTGATTTGTTTGTTCATTTGTTGCTTTCCATTTTATATCCCCCAATGAGTGAAATCATATGGTTCTTGTCCTTTTCTGTCTGACTTATTTCACTGAGCATGATACTCTCAAGATTCATCCATGTTGTCACAAATGGCAATATTTCATCCTTTCTTATGGCTGATTAGTATTCCATTATAGATATGTACCACATCTTTATCCAGTCATCCACCAAAAGACACTAGGTGTTTCCATGTCTTGGCCACCATGAATAATGATGCCGTGAACATAGGGGTATATATATCTTTACAAATACATGTTTTCAGATTTTTCTAGTAGATACCCAGAAGGGGGGATTGCTGGGTCATATGGTAACTCTATTCTTAATTTTTTGAGGAACCTCCATACTGTTTTCCATAGTGTACTAGTTTACATTTCCACCAGTAGTGTATGAGTGTTCTTTTTTCTTTACATCTTCTCCAACACTTGTTTTCTCTTGCCTTGTTGTTAATAGCTATTCTAACAGGAGTGAGGTAGTTTCTCATTAAGGTATTGGTTTGCATTTCCCTTATAACTAGTGTAGTTGAGCATCTTTTTAAATATCTGTTGGCCGTTTGTGTGTCTTCTTGGGAAAAATGTCCTCTGCCCATTTTTTAATTGTATTGTTTATTTTGTTGTTGAATTGTTTAAGTTCTTTATAATTTGGATGTTAGCCCCTTATTGCAATATTGTTCGCAAATATCTTCTCCTAGTTGGTTGGTTGCCTTTTTGTTTTGTTGATGGTTTCTTTTGCTGTGCAGAAGCTTTTTAGTTTGATGTATTCCTAGTCATTTATTTTTCTTTTACTTCCCCTGCCTTTGGGGTCAAGTTCACAAAAACCTCTGAGACCAAGGTCCATAAGTTTAGTACCTATGTTTTCTTCTGTGTTTTTTATTGTTTTAGGTCTTATATTTGAGTTAATGTTTGTGTTATGGTATCAAATAGCAACCTGGTTTCATTCTTTTGCATGTGGCTATTCAGTTTTTCCAACACCATTTATTGAGGAAGCTTTAGGTTATATATTTTTTTAAGATCAACTATAGAATACTATAGGGTATCCGGGAATATCTTTACCATCATCTAATTGACAGTGCTTCTTCCTGCTTTGTTTACTGTCACCAAATCTCTTTCATTGATTGCACTGAACTAATTGTTCTCTATTCTAGAGGTCTGACTATTGTTTTACAGTTATTTGGAAAACCTTCTTACTCTTGCTAATAAATAACAGTTCCAAGGTATACAAACTATTTTATTTATGAAACTTGATTAGAAGTTATTTTTATATCTTTGCATTATGATCTGTGTATAGGAGATAAAGTGGAATTATAGCTGCCTCAATGATGAGAGATTTGTGGTAAACAGTACCACACGCCCTTAGATCTCCTCCCTGTCCATGTTAGACATCTGTAATTGGTATGGCATTCCTTCTCAATGCAGCCTACTAACCAGTCTCAACATAGTATTTCAAGTCACTACTACCAGATTTAGCACAGGAGATCCCTGAACTAGCTTTCCTCGTGTAATTCTTCCTTGTTGTTCACTTTACACAAAATACCTTTTGCATGAAATGTCTTAAGTGTTGTCTACACATAGTTATTACCAAGCTTATATATTGGGTGCTATTTTCCCCCTCCCCCTGCTGTTCTTTGTGGAATCTACCAAACAAATTTTGTAAGCCAATAAAGTTCACCATAAAAATGATGATAACAGTTAACATGTTTTGAGTAGTTATTATGTACCAGGCACTGTGCTAAGTGCTTAATATGTATTGTTTCCTTGAATTCTTGTAACAACTCTATACGGGGACATTATTATTCTCATTTATAGATAGAGAAACGAGAGCAGGGCTAAATAACTGGTAAATGGTAGAGCCTAGATTTGAACTTAGGTCACCTGCCTTCTCGACCCCATTTATTAACCTCCAAGCTATTACCTCCTTATAACAAATGAAGGCTGGGTTAAAGCCAAAATGATTCATAGTGAGCATGCTTTTGCCTGTGGTATCACTAGGCTAAAATAAAAGCCACTACCTTTGTATTTTTTCAGATTGCAAACCAACTTAACACAACCTTCTCAGTCTCTTTCTAAGAAATTTACAGTTTTGTCTTTTTTTTTTTGCTTGTTTTTTTTTTTCTTCTAATTTTTATTACTGAAAGTATTACATATGTTGCCTTTTTTTCACCATTAACCCCCTCCAGCCCGGCCCCCGCCCCCTGCCCCAGGCTTTCACCACAATTGTTCGTGTGCATGGGTTATGTATATGTACATACAAAGTCTTTGGTTGATTACCTTTCACCCATCCTCCCTCCCTCACCTTCCCTCTGAGATTCCACAGTCTGATCCATGCTTCCAAGTCTCTGGATCCACTCCGTTCATCAGTTTATTTTGTTAATTAGATTGTACATATGAGTGAGATCATGTGATACTTGTCTTTCTCTGACTGACTTATTTCACTTAGCATGATACTCTCCAGGTCCCTCCATGCTATCTCAAAGGGTAAGAGATTCTTCTTTTTTACTGCTGCATAGTATTCCATGGTATAAATGTACCACAGCTTTTTTATCCACTCATCTACTGATGGGCACTTGGACTGTTTCCAGATCTTAGCTATTGTCAATTGTGCTGCTATGAACATCGGGCACAATTCTTTCTGATTGGTGTTTCGGGTTTCTTAGGAAATATTCCTAGAAGTGGGATCCCTGGGTCAAATGGCAGTTCCATATTTAATTTTTTTGAGGAAACTCCGTACTGTTTTCCATAGTGGCTGCACCAGTCTGCATCCCCACTGGCAGTGTATTAGGGTTCCCTTTTTTCCACATCCTCGCCAGCACTTGTCATTTGTTGATTTGTTGATGGTAGCCATTCTGACAAGTGTGAGGTAATACCTCATTGTTGTTTTAATTTGCATCTCTCTGATGATCAGTGACTTTGAACATTTTTTCATATGTCTCTTGGCTGTCTATATGTCCACTTTATAGAATTGCCTATTTAGGTCCTTTGCTCAGTTTTATATCTATGTTTAAAAAACGTTCTGGTGGACTTCATAAATATGATTTGGATTTTTATTAACCTTTTTTGCTTTTATCTTTTCATATCTCAGACAACCTTTATAAATTTTGAGAGAGTAGCTATCTTTGTCGGCTGTCTTATACATTCACAGATGGCATTACTTTATCTGTCCTCATACCATCTGTAGCATCATCTCAGTCTATTCCAATTGGTGTCGTCTTTCATTTATTCAGGAGTGAGTTTATTAAAATAAAACTTTATATTTGTATAGCATTTCGGGTAAATGTTAGGGTAAAACAGTGATTTATTTTATCACAACAATCCTATGCAAAGGAATTTTAATTTTTCATTTATTTATGTTTTACCTCATCTTGCTTTACTTTATATGTAGTCTTTGAAGTTGAATTGAATTCAACAACCATTTATTGAGCACATATTGTGATCCCAGAACTGTGGGAATAAAGATATGACCCCTGTTCTCACTGAGCTTACAGTCTAGTGGAAGAGACAGTGAGGAAGCAAATAGAGTTAGGAAATAGAGGGTGGTATGGAAAAGGATTAAGTCTGGTCTGGTGCATCTAGAAAGCCCTCTCAGAGGAAGGGTGATTAGGAGCTTGTGGGTTGTAGGAAAGAGGAAAAGAAACTCTAAGGTATAGTGAGCAGTACACTTGAAAGCTCTGACATTAGAGAATTTGGAGTGACCAAGACAATGGAAGAAATTCAGAGCGAGAGGAAGGGAGTGACAGGTGTTCTGAAGTGAGACTTGAGAGGTAAGCAGGAATCAGTTGTAGGTCAATTAAGGATTCTGGATTTGGACCTAAGATTATGGCAGGTGTTGGATGAGCTTAAAGCAGAGGTATGACATGACATATTTGGGTTCTAGGAAGACCTCTCAGGGTACAGTGTCGAGAATGGTCTGGAAAAAGGGACAGCAGTGGATGTGGGAGGGGAGGGAGGAGGCTGTTTTAGTAGTCTGAGAAGTGATCTTTTACTTGGACTAGTGTAATGGAGAGAAATGGGTAGATTTAAGAGACCACCCCAGTGAGAATGGAAGAGCCAATCTGTGTCTACCGAGCTCTGGCTTGTTCTGCTCTCTCATGCTGAACAAATGCCTGTTTTACAGCCAGAGAAAAACGGAGCAGAAATGAGACCTGAAATTAGTTTCTGTATCAGGAACAGGCATGGCCTCACAGGATAGCTATAAAGATAATAAAGATAATAGCACTCAGTTAATTGCAAAGTACTCAATTTAACAGTCGTCATCTAGGCAGGATTCTGATGTGAGGTTTGCCCTTTCACGTGAATGTGTGTGATATCAACATAACTTTGATAAACAAATGTGCATTTAGAGCTAGTGTCTCCCTTTCCCTCCAAATGTCAGTTCATTCTTTCATTTGCTTGCTTGTTTGTTCATTCATTCATTCAAAACATTTACTGAGGGCCTGCTAGCCACTAGATAGGTGTACTTATCTCAGGCTTTAATATCACAGGTGGCCATTGTACCTAGTGTAGGCCTTTGGTGTTCATAGGAACTAGGTGGGCCACATTGCATAGAGGACACATTTAGTCAGGTTTCCATTTTAAGTTGACAGGGCCTCCTCATTCCTTCCCAAGTGACACATCACTTAGAGTGTAGACATTGATAGAATCCTGCGGCCCTGGCCTCCCATGTCTCCTGATGTCGTTCCGCTGTGTTTTCTGTAGCTGCTCCCAGTCTTTGCTTGGGCTCCGTATGCCTAATCCCAGTTCACTCAAACAGTTGGTCGGTTCCAGTCCTTTATGGAAGCAGTTGGTTAATGGGATGAATTGTTTTTGACTGAGATGGTCAGTCATTTCAGGCAGGAAAATCTGGTTGCCCATCGTAAACCTGTTATAGTAGCCAAGGTGATGCCACAGTTGTAGCACATAAATCCTCAATCTGGTGTAAATACAATGGACGTTTACTTCTTGCTAATGTAAAGTCCAGTGGGTAGTGATGCGAGATTGGAGGGGGTTTTTTTGCTCCATTTGTGTACCCAGGCTGATGGAGTCAGCAAGATTGCCCTGGGCTCAACGTCCAGTAGGCAAATGGGGAGAGAGCAAACACCAGGAGTTTTTCATGGGCCAGGGCTAGCAGTGGCGTAGTCCTTCCTACCAGCGTTCATTGGCTAGAAATTGGGTACACGCCCATACCTATCTTCAGAGGAGGCTGAGAAGTGCAGTCTCTGCGTCTGCCCAGGAGGAAGGGAAAACCCGATGAGCCTGTCTCTGCCCCTCCTTGTGTGGTACCTGCTTTGTGATTCAAATGATGAGGGTCAGGAAAGGACCAGTGATGTGGAGCAGCCTCCTTTGTGGCTGGGCTTTAGAGTGGGAGATGTCCACATTCTCACTGCTACTGCGTCTTATAACTGCTATTACTGTTCTCACAGGGAAATAAATGCTCGGCTGGATGCTGTGTCTGAAGTTCTTTCTTCTGAATCCAGTGTGTTTGGTCAGATAGAAAATCATCTACACAAATTGCCTGACATAGAGAGAGGAGTCTGTAGCATTTATCACAAAAAAGTAAGTGTGGTACAGTCAAATCTGTTAAAATCGGTAATGTTCCTCAGCATGAGCACATCAGATATTAAAAGAAAACATCTCAGAGCTTTAGTGTTACTGTATTTTATAAAATGTTGCAGAGAACACGAGAGAATCCTCAAAAATTTTAACTGCATAAATTAAGATTATTCCAGTTTTTGCATTGTAAAAAATAATTTGCCTACTTCTGTCAACTGCTTTTAAGTTATTAGTTTTTAAAATCAGTACTTTTTAATGGAAACAACATGACCAAAAATTTGTCACAGAATTTTGAGACCCATTAAAATAACAATGTTTAATGAGAAACCTGTGTGTTCTTTTGGTCCACACTGTAACTTTCTGTTATACTACTTAGGTAGAAGACTTCAGAGTTGCCCACTGGAAATAACCTTTTCCCAGTGTTATATCTGCTGATACTTTACAATTGGATAGTTCGGTTAACATTTTTTTCTGGGTGGGAACTTTGGGGTTTTTGTGTTTTGTTTTGTTTTTTTTCCACTTAAAGGGAGGAATCACCTATCTCTTTATGGTAAAAGCTATGGGAAAGGGGGTCTGTTGGTGTTACACTAAATAGTTCAGGACAGGTAAGCAAAGAGTAACTTTGTGTTGTAAGCTAGTTTCTAAAGGCCAAATTCTGTAAAGGCCACGTGTTAACATATAAATTTTGTAGTTACATCAATATTGAGTAAATTTGTTGGTATGTAAAATTTTAGTTTCCCAGTTTTACTGGAATGTGAATTCACATTGACAAATGCTGAGGTAATTTAAGAACCTAAAGTGAGGTTTGAATAGTATTGAACACTGTCTTGCTGCAGTTATTGTATCCAAATTCTAGGAAAAATAAATTGATGCTGGAAAAAAAAAACACCCCTCAAAATGGTTAAAGGACTTAAATGTAAGATAGGCAGCAAAATATCATACATATGTCGTAGCAATATCTTTACTGATACAGCTCCTAGGGCAATGGAAACTAAGGAGAAAATAAACAAATGGGACTACATCAAAATAAAAAGCTTCTGCACAGCAAAATAAACCATCAACAAAAAACAAGAAAGCCCACTGCATGGGAGAACATATTTGCCAATGTTATCTCATATAAGGGTTTAATCTCCAAAATTTACAGGGAATTCATTCAACTAACAAAAGGAAGATAAACAACCCAATCAAAAAATGGGCAAAGGACCCAAGTAGACACTTTTTGAAAGAGGGCATACACAAGGCAGAGAGACATATGAAAACATGCTCAAAGTCACTAATCATCCAAGAGATGCAAATCAAAACAACAATGAGGTACCATCTCACACCTGTCAGAATGGCTATCATCAACAAATCAACAAATGACAAGTGCTGGAGAGGATGTGGAGAAAAAGGAACCCTCGTGCACTGCTGGTGGGAATGCAGACTGGTGCAGCCACTGTGGAAAACAGTATGGAGTTTCCTCAAAAAGTTAAAAATGGAACTCCCATATGACCCAGTGATCCCACTTCTAGGACTATATCCCAAGAAAGTAGAAACACCAATCAGAAAGGATATATTATATGCACCCCTATGTTCATAGCAGCACAATTTACAATAGCTAAGATTTGGAAACAGCCTAGGTGCCCATCAGCAGACGAGTGGATTAAAAAATGGTGGTACATCTACACAATGGAATACTATCTATACTAATAAAAGGGTAATATGCTAATTAGACTGGGAGACCTTCCAGGAGACCTTCTGGACATTCTTCTGGACAAAGCCATGGTGGCAGGGCCGAGGTAGAGGCAGTTAGAGGCCAAGAGGGGAGGGCAGTTGTGGGTGATCAGGCTGGTGGGGGGCGGGGCCGTATGGGGTAAGCAGACCATCAGTGGGGGTCAGTTTGAGGTGATCAGGACATTGGGGGGCGCAGTTTGGAGTGAGCAGGCCAGCAGGGGGGCAGTTGGGGACCAGCAGGCCAGTGAGGAGGGAAGGTCGGGGCAAGCAGGCCGGCGGCAGGGGGCAATTGGGGGCGAGCAGGCCAGCAGACAGAGCGGTTAGGGGCAATCAGGTAGGCAGGCAGGCAGGTGAGCAGTTAGGAGTCAGCAGTCCCAGATTGCGAGAGGGATGTCCGACTGCCGGGTTTAGGCCCGATCCCTGTAAACCGGCAGTAGGATATCCTTCAAGGGGTTCCAGATTGGAGAGGGTGCAGGCCAGGCTGAGGAACACCTCCCTCCCCCGTGCACGAATTTCGTGCACTGGGCCACTAGTGCTGCTATAAAAAAGAAGGAACTTTTACCATTTGCAACCACATAGATGGAACTGGAGAGCATTATGCTAAGTAAAATAAGCCAGTCGGAGAAAGATAAATATCTCACTCGTATGTGGGATATAATGATCAACATAAACTGATGAACAAAAATAGATCCAGAGACAAGGTAGCACTGAACAGACCGTCTAACCTCAGAGAGAAGGCAGGGGAGGGAGGGGCAGTTAGAGATCAACCAAAGGACTTGTATGCATGCATATTAGCATATCCAGTGGACACAGACACTGGGGTGGTGGGGGCTTGTCCTGGAGGATGGGAGTGGGGGGGTTGGTCAATCGGGGAAAAAGGAGACATATGTAATACTTTAAACAATAAAAAGAAATGAAAAAGAAATGACAGGTTTTTCACTCTTAGGGAAATAATTTACTTTATGGTCAAAAGGTAAACTTCCAGTTATAAAATAAATAAGTCATGGAGATATAGTACAGCCTGGTGACAATAGTTAGCAATACTGTATTGTATATTCAAAAGTTGCTAGGATAGTAGATCTTACAAATTCTCATCACAAAAGAGAACCTTCGTGTACTGTTGGTAGGACTGAAATTAGTGAGGCACTATGGAAAAGAGTATAAAGATTCCTCAAAAAAATGAAATATAAAACTACAAGATGACCCTGCAATTCCACTTCTGGGTATTTATCTGAAGAAAATGAAAACACCAATTTGGCCCTAACCAATTTGGCCCTAACCGGTTTGGCTCAGTGGATAGAGTGTCAGCCTGCGGACTGAAGGGTCCCAGGTTTGATTCCAGTCAAGGGCATGTAGCTTGGTTGCGGGCACATCCCCAGTGGGGGGTGTGCAGGAGGCAGCTGATCGATGTTTCTCTCTCATGGATGTCTCTAACTCTCTATCCCTCTCCCTTCCTCTCTGTAAAAAAATCAATAAAATATTTTAAAAAAAGAAAAAAAGAAAACACCAATTTGAAAAGATATATACATCCTTATTTTCATTGCAGCATTATTTACAACTAGAGGCCCGGTGCACAAAATTCGTGCACAGGTAGGGTCTCCAGGCCTGGCTGGCGATCAGGGCTAATCTGTGGGGTGACCAGTGTTCAGGGGGCCCCACTGTCACTCAACTTGGCCAGCCTGGCACCGCCCGCTCGCTGGCCCTGGCCCCCGCCGCCAGTCACCTCCCACCACTGACAGCCACCAATCTGTTCTCTGTATCTGTGAGTTTAGTTTTTTTATTGTTGTTGTTATTGTTGTTTTTTTAGATTTCACATATAAGTGAGATCATACAGTATAGAATCTAATTGATTTTAAAGGTATTCAATGGAGAAAGAATGACTTTTTTTAAAAGAATTTCAAATGTCCTTTACTAAAGAACTTATGACTCACTCAGAAGCTGTTCCTTGTTGCTGTTTTAATGTTTAATGTGCGTAAAGATTGGTTTGAAAAGTGAAGATTAGAAACAATATAGTAACAAACCAAATCATTAGGAAATCTAAATACTTTAAGCCAAATTTTTATGGATAGTTAGCTGGCTCTTGGAACCCGCCATCAAACACATGTCTGTTCTTTATCATTAGAGTACTCTACAAATCTTCTGCTGTATGCACCAAATGGTGAGTGGTATTCTGGGTACAGAATGTTTTAATTATGTGAAATTCATAAAATGGTAAGGAACAGTGTTTGGCTGTTGTGGAAGTGGTAAGCCTATCCCATCTTGCTGTGTGTAAGGTGCCATAGAATAGGCACAAATAGGTATTTTTATGATGATAATAGTAGAGGATCCCAAGTGGGTTAACCCTGAAATAAAATAAACATTTCTTTTAATAGAACTTAAAATCCAGATCTTAGAAAATTGTGATAGTCACAGGAACCAATTAACTTTTTTTTTTTTAACTCAAGAACTTTTTTGTAAGAAAGTGACACATAACTGCTAAGGTTGGCATATACTTAAAGGATAATAGCACTTAGTAAATGTCGGAAAGACAGTGATTCCAGAATTTTTTGTGGGTGAGAATAGTTTCTTAGCCAGACTGGGGTAGGCCTAAAGTCAGATGTCCAGTGCGGAGCTTCGGCTGGGGCTCTTCCGGCCTGTGATGCTGGCTTTTGCACTTGCGGGTCTGTGCTAACGCTCTTCCACAGGGCAGTGTGCTGCTGGGAATGGGGCTGCACCGAGTGGCTCCGGGAGCAGCTGCCTTGTCCTCTGCCTCAGCTTTCCCCGAATCCTCAGCTTTCTTTCAGAACCATTGAAAGACACTTGAGAATAATCTTCCTTGGGCACTTAGGACTTGGTTGGAAAGAGCTTCTCGTTTTCAGTCTGCTTCTGTTGTTGACTTAAACTTTACATCATATCTGAGCATGAAAAATCAACCCCTTTTTTTCCTTCTCAAATTACAGTAATCTCATGTAGGTTATTATTAAAAATTATATTGAAAATGTTTATTTTTAGTCCTTTATTTTTTTGGTTTTCTTTATTAAATATATTTTTATTGGTTTCAGAAAAGAAGGATGAGGGAGAGAGAGATAGAAACATCAGTGATGAGAGAGAATCATTGATCGGCTGCCTCCTGCACACACCCCTACTGGAGATCGAGCCTGCAACTCGAGGCATGTGCCCTGACAGGGAATGGAACCATGACCTCCTGGTTCATAAGTGGACACTCAACCTCTGAGCCACACCAGTTGGGCTAGTCCTTCATCTTTGTTAAAATGTATCAAGCAACTATTGACCATAAAGCTTCTAGGTTCCACATTTATGCAAATAGTCCAGTTTCCTGTGTGTATCTTTCCCAGCATACAGTGGCCTTTCTGGAGAAGAGGTGCTTTATGCTACACTTTTAACTAAACTTTTGTTCAGTTGGATCTAACATCTTATTTTTCTGCATAATTTAATTCATTCCTTATAGTTAGTAGTTGTCTTTCGAAATATGTTCTTAGCATTAATCCATTTTATATATATTACTTATTATGTATACTTACTATTAACTCAACCCTAAATCTCTTACCTCAAGATATTTAATTTCATAAAATATTTTTAAAAATATATTTTTATTGATTTCAGAGAGGAAGGGAGAGAGAGAGAGATAGAAACATTGGTGATGAGAGAGAATCATTGATCAGCTGCCTCTTGCACGCCCCCTGCTGGGGATTGAGCCTGCAACCCAGGCATGTGCCCTTGACCGAATCGAACCCAGGACTCTTCAGTCCACAGGCCAATGCTCTATCCACTGAGCCAAACCAGCTAGGGCTCAAATATTTTTTTAATTTTATTTTCTTGAGCCTTCTTAACTGATCCAACCTGAACTAGTTGCCCTTCTCATTACAACTGTTATAGAACTACCTTCTTAGGTTCCCTTTATTTCCCTTGAATTGAATCTTCTGTTTTCTGTATTTCATGTATTCCTCTTGGTTTCTTCCTTCTTTTTGGTGGAATACAGCCTCAGAAGCATTCTGAGAAAGGGTATTGAAATGTTTTGAGATATTGATGTCTGGAAATGTCTTTTTTTTTTCTACTTTCACTGTTTTTGGTAGTTTGGATGTAAAACTCTAGGCTACAAATTATTTTCCTTCGGGGGCACAGACATACAATGGGGTAAGTTAGTTTGTTCAATAAATGGTGTTGGGAAAATTGGACAGATATGTGCAAAAATGGAAACCAAGCCACCTTTTTACACCATACACAAGAACAAACTCAAAATGGATTAAAAACTTAAATTTTATACTTGAAACCATAGAATCTTAGAAGAAAACATTGGCAGTAACATCTCGGACATTTCCCATAACAGTATTTTTTCTAATATATATCCTCGGGCAAGGGAAACAAAAGAAAAATAAACAAATGGGACTACACCAAACTGAAAAGTTTTTGCACAGCCAAGGAAAACATCAACAAAAATGAAAAGACAATCCACCAAATGCAAGAACATATTTAACAAGACACATCTGATAAGGGCTTAATATCCAACATTTATAAAACTCAACACCAAAAAAAAATCATTCCAATTAAAAATGGGCAAAGGACCTGAATAGATATCTCTCCAAAGACATACAGATGACCAATATATATATGAAAAGATGTTCAACATCAATAATCACCAGAGAAATGGGCAATGCATATATGCATATAAGTTCTTTGGTTATTCTCTTCCCTCTCTTCTTGCTCCCCCTCCCTTCTCTTTGAGATTCATCAGTTTGTTCCATGCTTCCATTGCCTCTGGATCTGATCTGTTTAGTTTGTCAGTTTATTTTGTTCATTAGATTCCACATATGAGTGAGATCATGTGACATTTGTCTTTCTCTGACTGGTTTATTTTGCTTAGCGTAATACTCTCCAGGTCCCTCCATGCTGTCTCAAAGGGTAAGAGATCCTTCCATTTTATAGCTGCATAGTATTCCATAGTGTATATGTACCACAGCTTTTTTTATCCACTCATCTACTGATGGGCACTTGGGCTGCTTCCAGATCTTAGCTATTATAGTATCTTAGAATTTTCCTCTTGGGCTTGTGAGCTTCCCCAGATACTCTTTCAGCCTCCTGACTAGCTAACAATATTCTGGGATGTAGAAGGGGACAACTGGGAATCTCAGTGTTTAGTTTGTCACTGTTCTTTTAATCCCTTGCTATTGGTGGTACCTTCATCTTTCACCGTGCCTGAGGCTGGTTCAGGATAGTCTATGTTTTAACTTCTCCAGAAACGAAATTAGTCTTCTGTAGTGTGGGAGAGTGGTGGTTGCCCAGTGGCAGGGAGAGGAATAGGAGATTGAGGGATTTAATTACTTTTTAAGTCACTTTCAACCAATCATTTCCTCCCCCTCCCCTAATTTCACTTACAAAGGTAATTTGTGCCACCATTTCCTGAGTATTTTAGGACTCTTGTTGTATCTCAAGCTGGATCCTAGTTTTCCCTAGGGCCAGCTTATGATGAAAATATTTTGAGTCTTCAAAGTCAATTACCACTTATCTATTTACTTAGAACGTCTAAGACAAGCATGTCAAACTCCCGGCCAGTGCTTGTTCTAAGATGTTGATGCAGTTGATCTCAGCCAAAAGGCTGAGAAGTGATATAAGATATTGTTGCTGTTGTCTTTTCTCCTGGTTATTCTTGTGGTGTACTGCCTTTTTAAGCAGTCTTTGACTGTAGTTTCAAGATAGAGAGAAATTAGATGCACGTGAAATTAAATAGCCCATTCTCTTTTTCAGAAGCTCCAGTGTAAAAAGTATTCATGCTCTATAAAAGATTACAGCAGTGTACACGGGTATGAAAGAGAGTGAAAAGTCTTCCTTTACCATCCTCACATACCCACTATCGAGAGTAAATTACATATGTACCTTTCTAGAAATTTTTAATTTATACTTTTATTTCTATAGAACAATGCATATAATTTAAAGAATCACAAATGAAATTTTACTTTGAAAATATATATGTATAATTAATATATGTTGAAATTATGAAGTTCCATATCAATTTATACATCAGTATGTACACATGTCTGAATTTTTAAACTGTTTCACACCTTGTGTGATTTTTTTCTAATACTTCAGTTGCTGGATATTGGTTTCTTTATCTTTTTAGTGTTATTATAAACAATTTACTATAAATATTCAGATACATATATTTTCACTGCTTGCTATACTATTTTAGTTAAATTCTTAAAAGTATAATGCTTAGTCAAAGGATATGTGCACTGTTTTATTATGATGATCTGTCAAATTGTCCTTCAAAAAGGTTATCTCTCTATGAATAGTATATAAAAATGTCTCTTTTTTACACTCTGTATGACTTGGTTATTATCAAGCTTTAAAATTTTTGACATCCTGATAAGTGAAAAATGCTATCCTGTATTTTTAATGTGCTTGGCCTAGTTATTTGTGTGGTTAATCATGTGCTTATTGGACATTCTTTTTTTTATGAGCTGCATAGTCAGTTCATTTAGCCGTTATTCTTTGGATTACTCATCTTCTTCATGTAAGATTTGTAAGAGCTCAATATATTTGGGGGGATTTGTCCTTCATCTCCCATATGTCTTACAGATATTTCCCCAGAACTGTCCTTTATATTTTTGACATTGTTTACTGTATTTTTGCTATGTGTTCAGTGTATTTGAAAATGAAAAACTGTTGAGCAACTATTGGCTTTACTATTTCTGTCTCAAATTATTTTCCTTATAGCTTTAAAATATTATTTTATAAAGAATTTAAACTATTGATTTGACATTTAGAAGGTATCAGCAGTATTTTATTTCAATTATATAGTTTATAAAATAAATTAAAACTTTCTTTTATTCTGATTCTAACTTTAAGTAGATCACAAATTAAATTTTATTTTCATGTATTATGTGCTATCTGGGTAAAAACTATTTATATTTTCAGTGTTCTACCAAAGAGTTCTTCTTGATTGTCAAAACCCTTTATCACCTGAAGTCAGAATTTCAAGCATTAATACCGGCTGTGAATTCCCATGTTCAGTCAGACCTGCTCCGGACATTTATTTTAGAAATTCCTGAACTCCTCCGTCCAGTGGAGCATTACTTAAAAATCCTTAATGAACAAGCTGCCAAGTAAGTAGCAAACTCAGTTCTTTCTTTCCAGTGGTGGAGGTTTTAATTTGCTTGTCCTAATGCGTTTGTCATTTGGTTTGTGGATTCTTAAATTTTACTAAAAGTAGTGGAAGAAATTGCATGTGAAATTAGAATTGTGATTGGATACTAAAGGCTATTTTACAGCTAGAAGTAACACTTTGCTATCTAAAATTTAGGCAGTTCACCATCTAGGATAGATGCAGTACTTACTCAGGTATCAGATGATGAAAATACTCAGGTGTCAGATGGCATCTTGTACTCATTTGCTAGAAATCCAGGGTTGGTCGGCCTTATATTTAGAAATGACAAGCAAAGTTATCCTTTAATAAGCAGTCCTTTTACATTCATCCCACAAAGAACTCTATATAAAAGAAAGAGGAATTGACAGTATTTATGTTTGTGTTTATTTTCTGAATAGGCAAACAATGCATATTGGTTTTTTACCATTGGAATCATGAGCTTGCAAAATGAAAATGGTGTTAGGGTAATTTTGTTTGTTTTCAAAGAAATGTACCCATAAATATTTAGTGGCAGTTTTCCAGACTTTCAACCTTTTGGGTTTACATCATGCTGCAAAAAAGAATTGATAACTGGTATAAGTGATATGCTTCAATATATATATTTGCATTTTCTATTTTTTAGAATTGGGGATAAAACTGAATTATTCAAAGACCTTTCTGATTTCCCTTTAATAAAAAAGAGGAAGGATGAAATTCAAGGAGTTACTGACAAGATCCAAATACATTTGCAAGAAATAAGAAAAATACTGAAAAATCCTTCCGCACAATATGTGACAGTATCAGGACAGGAGGTAACGTCAAAAATACTTTTATTGTAAAATCTGTTTTAAAATATAAATAAAAATATGAGGATAGAATGAAAACATTATTTTGTTCAGATTTCCTGTTTTGTTCCTTAGAAATATATTGTAATATTTTGTTTCGATAAGAATTATTTTAATAAGTATTTTGTTTATTTACTGTAGTAGATCAACTTGGTAAAACGATGCAACTTAATGTTGCATGTACTTTAATATTAGCCGTTGAATTGATTGTTGTAAATAGTGACTTACAGGATTCATTTATCCTAAATCCAGGGGAGAGCCGTTAGTCTTTGGTTCCTTGTTTGCAGATGACGAAATGACCGAAGTGAACCACTTGTGTTGATCACATAGTGATTATTGGCAGGGCTTCCTTCTGAAGTTAGGAGTGTAGGTGCTAACAAACCAAAAGCAAACTACAGTGAAAACCTATCTTAGTGAGACTTCCATGGGGTTATGGTGCTGTTTAGAATGTGTTTTTGGTACGTGTACTTCAGTTAAAGTTTGATGTTAATTCTGAATGAGAACCTGGAAAAACTATTTTTTTAAAGTGTGGTTGTACCTTTTGGTCCTGTCCTGAGTCTCGAGGCATACCTCTTCGAGATCTTATGTTTAATAAAAGATAAAGATTCTAATGGAGGAATGTTTATTAATCTTATGCTACTTAATAGACATTAAGTCAGCCTGTGTTCTGGACTAAAATTATTAAGATGTTATATTATCCTCAGGCAGACATTTTACAGTGCATTCCACATGGAGCTCTATATCACAGAACAATTATTGACAGTATTCATACTTTTTCTCCCCCCTTTCCCCCTGAACAGGCAAATACCAAATATTTAATTGTATGTCTTGGTTTCACCATGCAATCATGACCTTGCAAAGTGACAAGTGACCTTAGTGCCACTCTTCTGGCTATTTATTGAAATGAGATGATCCAAACTGCTTAGTAACATTAATAAAAGATATGTAAGTGTCAGTCCTTGCACTCACATGCTGTGTGACCATGGAAGGGTCACCTTCGTCATGAGTCTACCATGAAGACCAAAGGGTCACCTTCGTCATGAGTCTACCATGAAGACCAATTGTGCTAAAATATGTGAATGTGCTTTCTAATCATAAAGCACTACACAAATGTTACTCAAATAATAATAATAATAATAATAATAATAATAATAATAGTAGTAGTAGTAGTAATATAGTTACCATTAACCAGCACTTGTTAAAGTCTAGAATGATGCTAAACGCTTTGCATATGTTATCAAATTTAATCCTTGTAACAAGACAAGAAGGGGTTTTTCCAGTTTTGCCGGAAAGAAAACTGGAGTATGTAGGTAAGTCAGAAGCCCAATTCCATTCTAGTTCTGCCTGACTCTTTCTACCATGTCATTATTTCACTCTACTCATAGATATCAACATAAGGGATTCTCAACATCATGGATTTTATTTAATCCAGACATTTTAGAGCTCATAGTATTCAAACTAAAATAAAACTTAAATCTTGGGAAGGCAGTCCTGGAATCGATTGGCAGTTTTTAAGTAAAAATAATGAGGAACTCATAAAGGACACTAAATTAGTTATTTTATTTTATTTTTATCAGTGTAGCATTGAAGTTTAAGAAAAAGCACCACATGGAGATGAAGTAATTGGATTACAAATGATTAGGGAGGGAGATAGATTATCTTATTCTTCACTTAACCTAGTAAACCTATCTCACTAAGATAGGTTTTCAGTGATGAATTTGAGGTGAGAAATTTCTTAGTTATTAACAGTAGAATGGAATCTCATTGGTTTTTAAAAACCTCCTACTATTAGAATTTTAATAGTACAAATTAATGTAGAATCACTTCTATGACATTTTTGAGAATTAGTGATTCTAAATAAACACCAAATGAAGTCTAACTAGTCGGCATTGTTATAATCAAATTCTGTTAAAAATTTGTACTAAAGGTATATCAGCAAATTATTTTGAGATACTTAAAGGACTAAGAACAAACTTCATCAAATATGATTACTTCTGATCAGTGAGGGAGAAAGGGAGGAAAACCCTTATTTTATATACATGTGCTTCTATTTTATACCCTTCTTTTCTGTCTGAAGTTTTACTTCTGTACAATAACTTTTGTAATAATCTTTATAAACCTGTTTATAGCAGTGCAAATGGTACATGGATATTTAAATAGGTAAATAGACTGTCAAGCCAGGGTTACTTTCGACAACATTCATTTTCACCTGTTCCCAGTTTTTGTATACTCATTAGAATTTTAAGCCTTATTGACTATGGTGCCTTAGTGTCTCTGACTCTGAAAGTATTTGTTTATAAGGAAATAATGAAAGCAGAAACTTACATAGCTTTACATAGTTCACTGCTTCTGTTATGACCTCTGTCATATTTTATGTATACAGAGAATTCTCTCTTAACCTTGAATTAAACATGGAGTGGATATGGAGTGATATTTAAATTTGCAGTAGTATTGATAAATATTATTGTTCTTTTAAAAAATATATATTTTATTGATTTTTTACAGAGAGGAAGGGAGTGGGAAAGAGAGTTAGAAACATCGATGAGAGAGAAGCATCTATCAGCTGCTTCCTGCACACCCCCTTCCGGGGATGTGCCTACAACCAAGCAAGGTACATGCCCTTGACTGGAATCGAACCCGGGACCCTTAAGTCCGCAGGCCAACACTCTATCCACTGAGCCAAACCAGTCAGGGCAATATTATTATTCTTAAGGAAAGAAAAGAAATTTGAGAGAAAAATCTTTTAAAAAAATGCATTAATTTATAGCATGCAGCACATCCAAATATCTGCTTAGTGTATTTAAGATGTGGAAAGCATTCTCTGTTAAATCTTACTTCTACATTAAAAAACAAAAAACAACAGTTGAAAATTCTTAAGAGAGGGTGAGAAAGAAAAGGGGGGAGGGTTGGGGTAAGTGTGGTATTGGAGAAAACAGAAAGCAGTTTCTGGGGTGAGTTGAGAATTTCAGCAAACTTCGCAATGATGCCACCCCAGTGATACCACAAGCTATAGTTTGAGTAACATCATCTGACATTTACCCAAGACAGCATTGGGTCCAGGAGAAGCATCTGAAAGATTGCTAAATCAAGACAGACTTCTCACAGCAACATCTAAGAAACAGTCAGGAATCATAGAGCAGGGAAAGTTGCTGTGAGAACTTTCTAAGATTTCTGAAATATATGTTACTTTCCATTTCAGTTGGTTTTCTTTTCTTTAACAACAAAGGCTTTAAAAAAAAAAAGGCCTCTCTGCCCATTCTTAGAATGTTTATAAAAGGCAGTAGTGAATCTCTTCTTCCGTAATCAGTGGAGAAGAGGGAAAATCTGCTATCTATCTATATAAAAGCCTAAGCAACTGTCCGACCATTCGACCAGTAGCTATGAGGTGCAATGACCACCAGGGGGCAGACGCTCCAACCGGTAGCTATGATGCACACTGACCACCAGGGGGCAGATGCTCAATGCAGGAGCTGCCAAGCTGTGGTGACTTGGCAACTGCAGTTCTCGGGTGATGCACCTGGAACCAGAGAGGAGGGGGCCCAATTCCAGGGTGCGTCACCCGAGAACCGCCCTCTCGCAATCCGGGACCCCTCGGGGGATGTCGGAGAGTCAGTTTTGGCCCGATCCCCACAGGCCAGGCTGAGGGACCCCACTGGTGCACGAATCCATGCACCAGGCCTCTTGTTTGATGATAATTCTGAGGAGAAACACAGGCTGAAAACCTGGGACCACTGGAGAAAGTGAGGAAACAGGATGTGGCTAAGAACAAAAATTCTTAAAATTGACTATTCATTGGTAGTATAATTAATGTAAAAGCTACAGTGTTTCTGTTATTAAAAAAGTAAACTCAAGAGCCAGGCTGATACTATCTATGTATATATAAAAGCTCCTGAGGAAGTGGCCCAGGAGCTTAACAAGCAGCAGGACCACGTGGGCTCTCCTGACTCCCACTCTGTCTTGCATCTGTATTGGTTCAGCGTGTGGCTTGCTGGAGGGGCTGTGCTCCTTAGGGTACACCCTGGATACTTACTGACTGAAGGGTTATGCTCCAAACTGTTCATAAGCTGCTCCAAGGGGCTGTGACCTGTAGTGGTTTGTAATGTGTATAAGACACAGATTTGAATCCAGCCTTGTCATGGCCAATTACTTCAAATTATGTACTTACCTAGCTGGCCGCCCAGTGACCTCACTGAAGCAGTTTGGGCTTCTTTTCAAAATTTTTACCACCCTTCGTCACCGCCACGGAGCTCTGTGTTAGTCATTTTGATCTAGATGTGTCCTTCCTGAATGTTAGTGATCCAATATGTTCCCAAATTTTTTGGTTTACTTTTGGCATAAATAACTCTTCCCAGAATTATTTTATCAAAAGACCGATATGTCTTCTCATAGTACATTTAAAAATAATATTTAACCAGAATTTTTTTTAGCATAGTTTTAAAGAGATTTTATAATTCCTATCCATGATATTTATTTTATGTTTTTTTCCCCCTCACTTTTTGTAGCCAAAATGGACTTTTTTGGACTCTTCACTCTTAACTGTTTAACTGGGTGTGGCAGATTTGAACGTATTAATTCCTCTTTAAACAAGAGGACATAATTAGTTAAAAATTTTTTGCTAAGAACAAAATTTCTTAAAATTGACTATTAATTGGTAGTATAATTAATGTAAAAGCTACAGTGTTTCTGTTATTAAAAAAATAAACTCAAGAGCCAGGCTGATACTATCTATGTATATATAAAAGGCTAATATGCAAACTGTCCCCCCGGGAGTTCAACCGGGAGACCGGGAGTTCGATCGCTCACTATGATGTGCGCTGAGCACCAGGGGGCGGCGCAGAATGAAGGAAGGCCCCGGCTGGCAGCTGGCAGCCAGGGAAGGAAGGCCCTGGCCAGCAGCCAGAAGGCCCCGATTGGCCCTGATCGCCAGCCAGGCCTAGGGACCCTACCCGTGCACAAATTTCATGCACTGGGCCTTTAGTTAATAATAAGCAGATTATAAGTACCCCAAATGTTATAAAACTAATTAGTGTAAAAAAGTTCCTATAGCCATCTCAAAATTAGTGGTGGCCACAGAGCTTCTGGGTTCCATCCTGTACAAAATAGGTTTATTTATTTGAATAAAATATTGAATTTCATCGCAATAATACAGGAATGGGAGCAGGAAGATGAGATGATCTATAATGAATGCTAAAAATGAAAGGTGTGAGAGAACTTGATTTCACTTGCTTTTTGGCTGATTTCAGAAAAGCTGTCTTGTAGACCACAGTTGGATCTATAAAGATATAGTTTATATAACTTAAAGCACTCATGGGGAGAAATATCTTCCTTAATAATTGGGGAAGTCAGTGCTTTCTTTATGAGGATACTTTTAGAGGACTCAGGTTCCTTGGATAAAAGCTATTATAATAAATCCTATTCTGTTCAGAATAGAGGAGGGACCATATCTCAAACTTGTATAACATCCAATAATTGAACATCTGTACTTAGAAATTCAGTATTTTTACCAAGTAATAGACTTTCTAACGTAAGTGGATACTAATAAACGAAATAGGTCATTGATGAAAAAAATCACCATTTGTAGTATGCATAAAACAATGTTATAAAAATTAACGTGTCAAATTATCTCCTCTGTTACAAACTTATGGCTCAATACAAATTGTACTTTATCTCCAATATTGGAACCACAGTTAATAATATTTGATTGTATGGACTTATATAAACTCTCCCGAGAATAATACTGGATTTATTTGTTTAGAATAATATTTATTGAGGAAGCTTTAAAATATAATGGTTAATCATTTAAAAATCTAATTTTTATTTATATTTGTTTTAGTTTATGATTGAAATAAAGAACTCTGCTGTAGCTTGTATACCAACTGATTGGATTAAAGTTGGAAGGTAGGTTTCATAATATGTATTTTTATATTAACATGAATTAAAATGACTTTTATATATCTGTGTGCTACTGACTAATAATAACCACATCCTTTTCATAAAAAGCAATTCTTACCATTTTTTTTAATGGAGCTTTAACCAAAGAAAAATTATTTTTCATTCTTTTTATCATGAATTTTAAAACATTTTTTCCTAAGGCATTTTACTTGTAAACATTTGTTTTCTTGTTTTGTAAATTACTGTTCTATTTTTATACGTCAGAGTACACTTTAGACACGTGAGAGAAAAAAGTTGAGGGACCTTTAATTATAAGACTAATTTGGTTGCTTGAACTTCTTGATGAATGCCATACCTGACATTTCTTTTATGAAGCTGAAATCCCATTTTCTACTTCCCTAAGCTCTGCATTTCTTTATTCTCTATGCTTTCCATGGCACATAGTTGTAATAGTTCATTAAATCTTTTCTGTGAGTTACATCATAAATTGATGAAAATAAATTAATCAAAAACAAAATTAGAGGACTGCATTGAGACTGCGTTTTTTCCTTGGTTAGCATTAATCCCCAAGAGGATTAATCCCCTGTGCTTTATGGAATATTTATTGCTACTGTTATTAATATGCTTGCATGAATTTGAGATGAAAATGTTACATTTGCTTTAGATAGTAGAAGAGTGGCTATAGCTGGTGGTGGTATGAAGGAACTCTGTTAAGACTGGAAAAAAATCTTGACATGATGTGTGGATGGTTATTAATTTAGTATTGTAATTAAAAAAAACTATTATCAATTGCCACTATCAAAGGATGTTGAAGATACAATTATGGGTTTCTTAGCTCTAAATACCATCTTTCTCCCCCTCTCCCCCCATGTTACCAGAAGTTGTAATTGAGATTTGACTGTTGTTAATTTTAGGGGGTATTGTTTTCTTCTTGCAGGCATTTTTTCCTTTATTTACTTTTGTCCTGTACTACAGCTAATGAATGGAAATATGCTTTATGAAGAGAAATGGCTAAAAATCATGTTAGTCTATGTAGAACAGTAACGGAAATTTGGTCAGAAGAGAAAGCTATGATAAATATATTTGCATAGAAATCTAGATGAGCTAATTTAAAAGCAACAGACAAAGCATAAATCCGTGCCAGCAACTTTTGAACCTGCAGTGATGTAAATTGAATGAATAAATAAGATAGTTTGGGGAAGCTTCATTATAATTTTTTATCTATTGTTTGGCCATTGGAGTCCTGACAGGGATAGATTAAAGTAGCATTAGTCAGATTTTAATCTGAAAGGGTTACCCCTAGTCCAGTAACTTGCCACATTAAAGATAACTATGACAGCGTATCGCAGGA
This sequence comes from Myotis lucifugus, assembly GCF_000147115.1. Classification (NCBI taxonomy): domain Eukaryota; kingdom Metazoa; phylum Chordata; class Mammalia; order Chiroptera; family Vespertilionidae; genus Myotis; species Myotis lucifugus. Next base: position 35,222,627 of record NW_005871048.1, on the reverse strand, counting down.
GTGGGGAGCAAAGGTCAGAATACATTCTGTCATCACTTGCTTATCACTCAACCCTGACCTTTTCTTTGTGAAGGTCTCATTATAGTAATAATATCAACAGCAGTAACAACCACCACGACCACCACAGAACAAGCCCTAACATTGATACTAATGACAGAGATACTCAACCTCTATCTAGTTGATCCTTTCAACAGTACCTGTGAGGTAGATGCTGTTATTATGCCCATTTTATAGATGAGGAAAGTGATGGTTAGAGGTCAGTTATTTTTGCCCAAAGTCATATAGTAAGTGGCAGAGTTGGGGCCTTGGCCCAGATTCTCTGACTGGGGACCCACGGCATCCCCTAATGTGCTCTACAGCTTCTTGAAGAAGCAGAGATTATATGCAAGCCCAGAGGAGGAGCACAGGGTATTTCTTCCCATCCAGGGTCACCATGCATCTACAGTTAGACCACGAAGAACTCCTCTTTGCTTCCTGAATTTATGCATTGCTATTTTTGTAATGCTTTATTTTTTTTTCCATGGAAATGCTTTAATGACACAGAAAAGTATAAAATATAAAGACTAGTATGGCCTTCACCAATGTATCCACTTTCCATCTTTGGCAGGACTTATTTTGCCATATTTGCTTCTGGTCTTATTTTTTTTTTAAAGCAAACATTTTCATTTAGTATAATTTAAAGAAAAAGCTTTCTGCTTATGAAATGAAAATCTAAACTTTGACTTTGCCATATGGATATAATTTAAAATGCATTTTAAAAGCTTCCTGAACAAGTCCTGTGAACTCCAAGTACTTTATTTACAACAACGATCTTTGGAATCCAGAGTTCAGGGCCATAATTAAAGAATATTCTGTTTACAGCTATTTACTTTCAAGGTTCATCAGAGAATAATAAATAACTACTTTAATTTTGTGAAGAGATGGCATTACTGATTTTTTAGTAACCTTGATTTCCTATTTATGTTTTCCCCTCTTTTAGCACAAAAGCTGTGAGCCGCTTCCACTCTCCTTTTATTGTAGAAAATTACAGACATCTGAATCAGCTCCGGGAGCAGCTAGTCCTTGACTGCAATGCTGAATGGCTTGATTTTCTAGAGTGAGTTTACAATGAAAAACATAATCTGACTTTTTGCTATGAGAAATAGACCGGAAAATCTTTCCATCAAAAAGAAAAGTAGGGATTACTGCTTGTGACCTGCCATAAAATAGTTGAGTACATGTGTCCTCTGATTTTATTTTTAATCCATTGAAATGTAAGCTCATTTTAGTCTTTGACGAGAGACCAAATATACTCTATTGTTACTGTGCTAACATTTTGTTGCTAAGGATGTTTAGTAGAGTCATCTTTTTGAAATTCTACCTTGGACTTTGTTGACTTTTCTTATATAAAGGCTTAACATTTTCAGAGTTGGACAAGTGTGGGTTAATTGTTTTGTTTCCTCCCTAACTTTTTATTTTGAAAAAATTTAAATCTGTGGGATAGTTGAAATGAATACCTATGTACCCTGAAGGTTAACCTAAAAGCGTTAATCTTTTGCCGTATTTGTCTTATATCTCTCATACGCTTTTTCCCCCTGAAACGTTTGAAAGTAAGTTTTAGATATTAGAACACTTCACCCCTAAATATTTAAGCATACATTTTCTAAAAATAAGGATATGCTGCTATATAATCTTAATACCATTACCATACCTAAGAAAAATTAATATATATGTTTTAAATTAATTTAAAAATATGTTTTTATTGACTTTTTTAGAGAGAGGGGAAGGGAGAGGGAGAGAGAGATAGAAACATCGATGAGAGAGGAACATCATCGATCAGCTGCTTCCTGCATGCCCCCCACCGGGGATCAAGCCTGCAACCTGGCCATGCTCCCTGACTAGGCATTGAAGTGGTGACCTCTTGGTTCCTGGGTCAATGCTCAACTTCTGAGCCACACTAGCTGGGCAGAAAATTAATATTAATTTAAGAATATATTTAGTTACCTCCCTCAAATTTTTAAATGAAAGATCTAATCAACTTTTGTACATTGCATTTGGTTATGTTATTTCTTTAGTCTATTTGAATCTAGAATTGTGAAAAACAAAAAGGTTCCCCACCTTTTTGTTTTTTATAATACGAGATTTCTTTTGAAGAGTGTTTGCCGTTGCCTTAAAGAATATGTTATATTCTGGATTTATTAATAGTCATTGTTCATGCTGACACATTGAAGTCAGTAGTGTGTTGGTAAATGGTTAACAGCCAGCTCTCTGGAACAGTAGTAGTGCTTGTGGGGTTTGCCGATTTCTGCAGTGTAAATATTTTCACCATGACTGATTTTAAGCTACCGTGGACAGGAGCTGCGAAGAGATGTGCACAAATGACTTTCATGAGTCCGTAGGCGCTGGCTCTAAACCACCACTCATCTAAGCACTTTAATACATACTCGCTCGTTATTCCTCACAAGAGCCCTGTGAGTTAAGATTTGTCACCCTCGATTTAAAAACAAATAGAATGAGATGCAGAAATATGAAGTAGCTTATAGGTTAAGGATTGGAGCACAGATTCAAGCCAGGGTGCCTGATAGTGGCATCTGTACCCTTTGCCCTCAGGCTGTCAAGCCTGCCCAAGGTCAATCCGTAGGCACCTCTCTAAACAAAAATCTCTCTTGGTCGTTCTCTTTAAAAACTTCAACAGCAAATATTCAGCAGGTTCCTCCAGGGACTTTATATATATTTAAAGTAACCAATCTGACAAGTGGGGGGGGGGGGAAAAAGAACCAAAGAGATATTATGTGACAGTTTTTAAAAGGTTTATATTTCTTTTTGCCCAGGGAAGTCTTCAATTATAGGGTCAGAAAGAGATTCTAATTTACTTATCCTGAGTCTTTTGAGGTTATCTTGACTCAGAGTCTTGCATCCAGGAACAGAAATTTGGTTTATTCCGTTCCTTTCTCTATTTACTTGCAATTTCCCATTTTAAGGGTTTTCAGGGCCCTTGAATCTCAGTTCTCTTGGCTTTTCCCTTAGTAGTATCACTGAGAACATGAAAATTGGACTAAAATTACTTCCTTCAAGCTTCCAGGGCCACATCCTAGGGTTCTGGGATTTGGTGATGTAAGTCATATTCATTCTAGTCATAGTATACATGACTTGATAAATTGGGTTACGTTCTCCCTTGTCATTATTTTAGACTAGAGAAGGCTCAGTCTCCCGGTTAAAAATGGGGGCCTTCTCTATTGCTTTTCTTCCTTCTCCCTTTATTTCTTATCAAATTCCCGTTTGTTTCTTTCCCTTCCTAAATATCTTTGATTGGCCCCTGCCTCTCCTGTTCCCTTTTATTAATACACCAAACCATGACCTCAAACCTTTCTTACTGTGTCAGCCCTCTTCCTGGGCTGTTCTGTCAAGTTCACCCAGGAGACTCTGCTTGCATTATACCATCTGTTGCAAGTGAGAAACTGCCAAGGGTGAGCCAACATTAAATATGACATAACAGGAGATTATGATACTCATGACATATTAAGTGAAGTGTGCAAAACAGTATTGAAGCATGATACAGTTCTGTATGTGAAAATTCATATATAGGCACAGCATCTAAATCTTTATATTTTAAACAATCAAATATATATGCTTATGTTAATATGATTATTGTCCATTTGTTTATATTCTTTGGAGAAATGTCTATTCACACACACACACACACACACACACACACACACACACACACACACATACAGAGTCTCAAATATCACCTGATTATTTCTGAATGGAAAGGTTTCTGGATATTTTAATTTACTATAATGATTTCAGAAGTTTATATAATATACTAGTACATATATTACTTTCAAAATGAGAAAAATACATTAAAGTTTTTATCTGAAAAAGAATACTGGCTGAAATGTAGTTATGAGCATTTGCAGCTAGAGCTCCCACTTGAGAACAGCGTTGATTGTTATGTGCACTGTTAATCGAGGCGCCAGATGGTGTGAATATGATGTCATTTAAAACATTCACGAACCTGACATCAGAGGATTGAATACCAGCTATTACAAGTGTATTTGTCTCGTACTGAGATACTAACTGTTGTGCATTGGTCATATTACTTTTGATTAAAATATTGCAAGAAATCAAGACTGGAAGAAATTCTATGAATGGGACCCTCTCTCAAAAAAAGTCTCTTCTTCCAGAAAATAGGCTGTGGATATTGAATAATCTTCTCAATTGCATAGTCTGTAAAAATTGAATTATAGTATCTTTCATACAGTAGCGCCAATAAAAAATAAAATATTTTCCATTTTTATTAACTTCAGGTATCTTTGAGCAACATCTGATGGTAAACTGCCATAACGGCTTTAGAACCCGAGTGTTTTGATCTGCCCTCTACGGACCAGCAGTGTCTTCTGACCAGAGATTAAATTGCAGTGTTTTGGCTTCCTCCTTAAGTTGGCTGGTGGCTTAGCTGTAGAGCTGCATGTTGTTGTGACATAAACCCAGTCTATCAGATTGTTATCCGAATTGCCCAATTTTCATATTGTTGTTTTCAAAGTATGAATAATGTTTTAGAAATTTGGCAAAGTATAGAAAATGCACAAAGACCAAGAAGTCAAACAAGGCTTCGTAAGAGTTATCATGATGATGATGTTTGAGGTTTATGATCATTTTTTATTTTATTCATATCTTAATATAATTGATGTGAGAAAGAACATTGTTGTCCATATCAAAATAATCACCTTATGCCTCCCTGCCTTTTTATTACTATTTTTTAACTGAAATGCTCTCCACCGATAACTGTGTCACTCATTTCATGTCATCGGTTACCCTCACCCTAAGGCTGCTGTGTATTAGCAAGTTAGAGTTGTGGTGACAAGACCTGAGAAGCATGGAGTGAGAGGAAGAGAAAATGGACTGTTTTTTTTTAATGTCAAAGGTCCTTTGATACTCATGTCCAGAGAGGCAAGAGCAGAAACATCACGTGGGGCTGCTCTTTGGCAAAAGAGAGAGTGCCAGAATAGGACAACCCGACGGGTCAGTAATGAAACAGGGACAGCATGGGCACAGTCCAGCGGGTGGAGGAATGGTCTGATCAAAAACTGACGCCAACTAGGAAGGACGAGGCGTAACCCTGGGCAAGTGCTCCAGGGGTGTTAGGTTCACGCAGCACGTGGCATCTTCAAAACTAAGAGGCATTTTAAGGTGGCAGCTGAGCGCTGCCTGTCTGCTCCCAGGCGCCAGTCTCCTTTGTGTTTGGGATTTAGCATAGCCTCTTACCACTGTTAGTGGGATTCATGTTGTTTGTTTTGATGCACTTTAATTCAGTGAGAAATAGGCAAATTGTGTTCATTACGTTCTGTGTACTCAGAGAAGTATAAAATATGCTGTAAATACACTTTTTAATTCACAAATAGTTAACACAAAAGTAAAGCTGGGTACTTAAAATGTTTTTAGTATCTGAAAAAAGTCGTTTACATAGAATACTTTATTCTAATGCTACAAGAAAAAATCAGAAATTACAGATTCTAAAAAATCAATATAGTGATAATATAAGAATAACTGGTCATGTAGCAGCTTAATCTGGTGGCCTTTTCAAGCTAGCAAGCACTCTAAAACCCTTTGTTTTTAAGAAGCAAACAGACTACATCTCAAAGTTCCTATAACCCACCATACAATAGAGCAATCTATGTTAAGAGCAGTATTATACTGAATGCTTATGTCTTTTGGGGAGTAATTCTTTAAAAGGATGTAAGGGATACCTGTGCTATGAGATAACAGGACAAATTAAGAGAGAGAGGAGGAGAGAGAGAGAGATAGAGAGTGAGAGAGATCGGGACAGAGAGAGAGAAGGAACCTGTGTACATTCCCATATTTTTTCTGAATAAGTCTTTCAATAAAAAGTCCTTTAAGCTTCTAGACCACCAGCTATTTATTTATTTATTTATTAAAATATATTTTATTGATTTTTTTACAGAGAGGAAGGGAGAGGGATAGAGAGTTAGAAACATCGATGAGAGAGAAACATCGATCAGCTCCCTCCTGCACACTCCCTGCTGGGGATGTGCCCGCAACCAAGGTACATGCCCCTGACCGGAATCAAACCTGGGACCCCTGAGTCCGCAGGCTGACGCTCTATCCACTGAGCCAAACTGGTTAGGGCCCAGCTATTTAATTAGCCAAAGATTTGACGCAATGACTGTTATTTTTAAAAAAACAAATTTGAAAGTAAATTTCTCTATGCACTCTTAATAAGATAATAGCAGATCACTGAGAAAAGTCCTTTTCTTCTTGTCTTCAAGATTATGACAAGGTTGTAGGCTGGATGTTAGGGATATAATGATAGTTAAGATGGACATGAACTCCACCATGGAGAAGCTTCCAATTCAGTGTGAAAGACATTGAAACTGTTATTTCTAGTTTGGATGATGCTATGAAGAGAAGCACAAAAGGAAGCTGACCCATCTGGGTCGTTCATGATGATATTAAAACTAAATGAAAATGATTGCTACATCTGTGTTAATTATTTCTAAGCTGTAATGTCATGGTGAGATGAAATGTGCAATAATGGTGTTAATAGTAGACATTTTTGTATAGAAGCTGTTTTTAAAATATACAGTTCTATCCAAATGAAACAAAAAGATGCGCCAGTAATCAAATTATTATATTAAATAGGAAAAGTAGTTCCATGTAATTTTCATCTCTCTTAGCTGCTAGTTATGACTGTTTATTTTGTTTTAGCTTATCTTAGGTAATAAGGTGCTAAGAAATCATTTTTGCTCACCTTCTTGTTGTTGCTTCTGTAGGAATTTCGGTGAACATTATCAATCCTTGTGTACAGCAGTACATCACCTAGCAGCTATTGACTGCATTTTCTCCCTGGCCAAGGTTGCTAAGCAAGGAGACTACTGCAGGTAATATACTCCCTGCCCTCTCATCCCCCCAACTTCAGTGCTTTAGATCAGAAGGCATTGTTCTATCAATTTTAGTGTTTTTATACTAAAATTACTCAAATATGTTGGACTCTTGGTAAAGCTGAAAATTATACACATAGAGCTTGATTTAAAATTAAATTCCTCTCTTGCTCACTCTATCACTGAACACAATGAAAATAGATGCTCACGATAACTCTAGAGGTGAGTATTATATATTTCAATTTTTAAGTTTATGTGGGTGACATTTTTACAAAAGTGCAATCCTTTCATTTGTTAGCTTTGCCTTGAACACTTGGTATAGTACTAGTATGTTGAACCTTATAATTATAAAAGTCTCATTTAAATATCTAAATCAGATATGGGTGACACTCAAGGTATGAATCATTCTGAGGTAAGTTGCTCCCTACTGCTCTCAAATTGCTCTTCCTTATGTCCCAAACCTTAAGCTTGAGCCAATCTTTTCCCTCAATTCTCTGTCCTCCAGGCCCACTGGTATTGGGGATTGGGGGCTGGTAGGAGGTGGGTCCTGCCTTTCAGACCCTGTTCCCATGGCAGTCCTGTTCCCATGGGCAGTGATTTAGGTTTCCAGGAGTCCCAGTGGCCCTGTCTCCATGGTGGTGCTGTGTCTGGGCCTACCCCTATGGGGGTTCTCTGTGGGGGCTCCACTTCCGCTGGCGCTCTGTGCTTAGGCCTACTCCTGTGGGACCTCTAGGCCGGAATTTCGTGCTGGTGCTCTCTGGGTCTCTAGTGGGCTGTTCCCTACATGGGCTCTCTGGGCCTCTTATAAGAGCACTGGCCCATTCATGAGGACTCTGCCCTTAGGACGTAACCACCTCCTAATACCATCACATTAGACATTAGGTTTCAATATGTGAATATGGGAGGGGGGCACAAATATTCAGTTTGTGGCTCAAAGCCTCAGTTTTTTCATCTAAGAAACAGCAACTGTTTAACTTGCTGGCTTATTGTGAGGACTAAAAAGAAAACAGAGAAAACATTGTCTATCAGTGCTTGTGGCACACTGAACATTAGTAGGTATGTTTTGCTGTCCATGCTTCCTTCATATCTTGGTTTCCTCTCTAGTTTGTATCAAATATATATTTTTTAACATTTAAATGTCCTCTACATCTAGCATAGTATCCATAGTGGATGTCAAAAATATATTTTTATTAAATGTAAAGCATTTATTTATTTGTGGGAGGAAAGTTGAAGGAGTTGGCTGTGCCATTTATAGATTCGGAATGTACTCAGTTTGCTGTTTTGTTTCATTGTGTTTTGCTGACTGTTTATATGTGGAGTGTACCTACAGTGTCAGGCACAATAGTTTTGTTTAAAATAGGATCTTTGCATTTGCATTTTTGCCTAATTTCTTGTCACACCAGAGGAGCCAAACAAAAAAGATTTGCATAATCAGTTAACTGTAGGCATTTTAGAACTGAAACTTTGCTGTGCATTATATGGGGAAAAGTTATAGTCTATTAATCATGTATAAGAATGAGATACATAAATTTACTCTAGCTGAATCTAGTTCTGAAAGAGTAAGAGTCTGCCTTCATTGCTTGCTTTCTTAGGTATTGCAATGTTAGTAGGAGTCCTTTCTTATTGCAAAGGTTTGTGAGGTAGATTTTTCCTAGTGGACTCTGTTTCTGAGTTAAGCAGAGGACTGGCTACAGCCTGTGCACTGAGTGTGTGTTCAGATAACGCTCTTCCCATGGAAGTGTGTGTGTATATTTACATGTACACCTAAACATACATATTATTTATTACACATAAATGTAATTTTCAGTGTGATATAATAATCAGAATCTAGCTTTGTTGTCCGTAGGCCTGGTTCTAGTCCACCCTCTGTCACTAATTAGGTATGTACTCTTATTTAAGTTTTATATATCCATATAAAGGCATGAGAAGTAAAGTTAGGAATTAGTAAATGGGATAAATCTTAAAGTTGTAGAAATTCTTTATAGAGATGTAGTTTTAGCAGAAACTCTGAGGAGTAAAAATAGATCTTATTACATCACTGTATAACTATGTGATTAATTCCTAGACTCATCAGAAAATTAACAGACATTTTTAGAGTATCTACTATTTGGTCCCGGATTTTTCAGTTTGATGCTTCCCCTTCTTCTTTTGACATCTTCCAGTAGATATATCAGAGACCCCTTGATTAGCTAAGGGAAACTTGAATCTCTATTTGAGGCAAGTCCTTCAGAGTGTAGGTTTTGGATCAGACAGGCATGGGGTTTTGAATACTAGCTTGGTTATTTAACATCTGACCTTAAGCAAGTTACTTAACCTCTCTGATGCTCAGCTTCTGCATTGACAAAATAATGCCTGTGTCTTGAAGATGTTGTGTAGATTAAATGAGATAAAGATGTATGAAACTTCTAAGCAGGACCAGGCAAATGATAAGCACTTAGTAAATAATAACTATTATTATCAAAAGATGTTTAATTATTCAAAAATTAGAAAGAATTAAGTATAGTAAAAAAAATTTATGTTTAATAAAAATATCTGAACTTAAGGGTTGTATTTTCCATTCCCATAATAATTTATTATTTTAAAAAATTAATTTTAGTTCTCTGTCAGTTCTCAATCTTTTGTCTTTTATAACACAATAAGCATAGTTATCTCAAAGTCTGTGTCTGATAATTTAGATATCTGGAATCCTTGTGAGTCTGTTTCTGTTGTCTTTTGCTTCTGCTCATTTTCATTGAATAATTTCATTGAATGCCTGATTGTTTTGATTACTCTTTGGTATTGTATTTGCAAAATCACTTATAGAAATAAGTTGATGATGTATTTCTTCGGAAAGAGTCACCTTTGCTTTTATTAGGCATCTCAAGACACTTACTAGTGTAACAATCTGGCATCACCTAATCCACATCTGAGTTTGAGACGATTCAAACATTTCATAGACTGCACCTCCTACTTCAGATGCACTCCTATGCCTGCTGTGTAGCCCCAGGGTGTCCCAGTCCAGAGCAAAGGTGTCCACAGTGCTCAGCCTCAGCTTTTCCCTCAGAAGTCAGCAGGTACCCTCCCTGAGCCTCTCTCCTAGCCCAGATCTGGGCCTGGTAATTCCTTGCTGTCTTGTTAGTTACCAGGTCCATCAAGTAACTGTTTTCTATACTTTACCCAACTTTTTATTTGTCCTCAAAAGGATTGTTCCAAAGCACCTATCAATAAGGCAATTTCAGGAAATATTTCACATGCTAAGAAGTATTTCAAAATTGTATATCATATATTTAGAAAAATCCACCTGAAAAAAATTTAAATGAAAAATCATGCCATAGCCTTTAAGTAGTGCAATCAGTTTTTTCTTTTAGCAGCCATATAATTGAGTGTTAATAGGCCTGGAATAGGAAACTCTTATCTAAAATGTATTTTAAGCTAGAACCTAAATATCTGAAGTTTATACTTTGTAGATTTCCATTTTTTAAAAATATTTTAGTGCATTTGAGTTATTGCAGTTAGTTCAAATGGATTATTTGGTTTCATTGATTGCAATCTTTTCTTTTCATTGACAGTTTATCTACTTCAGGTACAAGTTCTCATTCTAGGTCTTTCTATTCAATTTGTATTCTGTTTTACTAATGTAGATCATGTTCTGTTTTTCTGGGGCAGTTAAAAGAGAAAGATGCAATTTTAAAAATATAAAATAAAGTAAAAAGAATTTTATTCAAGTTTAATATTGCATTCTTTCCAGATTTCCTCAGTTCTTCCTCCATGCCATAGATTTCATTAGTATAATTTTCATACCTTTTTTGCTGTAACTGTCCTTTCCTAGTATATCCGCTCAGCTCTGTGAATTATCATATGCTTTTTACTCTGTCAGGAAGTGTTTTGTCATTATGTAATTTTGATAGCAACAGAATAAGTCAGTGTAGATTTAGAGCAGAGCAAATCACTCAAAATTTTATTCTAAGTGAGAACCTTCCAGGGAAATCATGTCAGTGTCATGAATATGACATATTGATTTCACTTGGCAGAGCTCCTAAGATTTTATTTTAAAACTGATATCATCTACAGATGGTTTCATTTTTTTCTTTTACAGTAAATTCACAACCCATCTAGATAAAAGTTCTATTTTTAGACTTCACTCTAAAATTCAGAAACTGTCCTTTTCCTATAATTACAAATGTCTCTTCCCAATGGTTTCAAATTGTTTACTGAGAAGATGCTTTAGTTACTTTCTTTTATGAAATGTGAGTGTACATTCTTAGGGTTTTGTTTGCCAGATATTTTAAAGAAGAATTTAAGTATTTAAGAAAGTAGTATTTCTTTTTGTTATGAGTAAGTTCAGAAATGTACTTATATGTGAAAGTTCTGTGTCAAAGAACTTGAGATCATTGACAGGGTATTATGATGAAAATGACCAACAAATGGCTAAGAAATTGATGAAAAGATGTTCAGCCTTGGTAGTCAATGAGGGCAAATGAAAACAGTGAGATAGCACAGTTCACTACCACATTATTACAAATTAGAAATTGATAACACCAACTTTAGGTGAAGTTATAAACAAACAAGTCAACTTTCATATCCTGTTGGTGGGAAGGAAATTGATGTAGCTATTCTTATCTACACACACACACACACACACACACACACACAAAGCATACCCTTTGACTTAGAAATTCCTTTTCAGGAATTTCCTTTAGCTTAGAGAAACATGTGGACATAGGCACATGGACAGAGGTTAGGGTGTTCATTGCAGTGTTGCTTAAAACGGAAAAATCTGAACAGTCTAAATATTCAGCAACAGAGAACAGCTCACTCATCTATGCAGCAGCTTCCAAAGAATGCTGAGACCTGATAAATAGATAAAGCTATAGATTAAAAAAAAATTTAAAGCTTATTAAACGAGACCAGCAAAGCAAAAAAAAAAAAAAAAGTGTTTTTGTATCAAAAAATGTACCAAAGGACACCAAAGACCATAGAAAGATGTTTTAATTAAATAGAGTATGAAAAATTTAAGGCATTCTGTCCCCAAGTCCCAACATTAATGTAATAACTAAATCTAGGAATGATTTTATATGATTTTATTTATTATGCTTATTATTGAAAATGATTTAAGTAGCAGTAATTTGAAATTTAATTTTTAATTAATGAAAATATCTAAGAGGATAACAGAAATATAAAATATAAAAGAATCTTGTAAAGGTAGTTTAGTGGAGCCATTGCAAGACTGCTAAAGTTTATACTTTAGGGAACTATTATTATAACAATTGTCTTCCCAATTCTTATATGATAGTTAAAAATTTAACTTTTATACTCAAAGACTTATTCTGGACGTATGTTCCTAAAGTCCTTGTTTAAGGTTTTGTTGTCTGAAAGACTGACCACAGAAATTTTCCATGTTATCTTACAGAGAATTTTTAAAGGCTATTTCCTATGCCTAGTAAATTAAAACAGGCTTCTTTTTACAGACCAACTCTGCTAGAAGAAAGGAAAATCATCATAAAAAATGGCCGGCACCCTGTGATTGACGTGTTGCTGGGAGAACAGGATCAGTATGTTCCCAACAGTACAAATTTGTCAGTAAGTTCTACATTATGCCCCAAATAAGTAAAAGGTTGATAACATGGAACTTTTAAATACCAAATAAAAATTTACCCAAGTTTTAATTTTGGCTTTAAATGGACTAATTTTTGGCGATAGCTAAAATATGAAATTGGTGCTCTTTTTATATTTATAAATGCACACAAGTGCTGATGGAGTGGAATCACACCATGGTTTTGCAAATTCTGTTAGTGTGTTGTGTTATATGCCTTGTCTGGGGTTCCACTGTATTCACATATTCTGTGAGAAAATCACAGATGCTTTGGCTGATTTCAGTGATGAGAATTTTTGTCATTTGGGCTAGCGTTGTCTTACAGAACATTAATGATCCTAAATATCTATTTCTTTAACATGTACTTACTGAGTGCCTTTTTAGCCTTGGTAGTGAAGCAAGTATTAGGACAGAGAGTGGTAAGCAAGGCAGAGATACTGCTATCCTCAGAGAGCTTGTGTTCTAGTAGGGAAGACAGGCCATTACAATTTAGTTTGGGATGATTCACATCCAGGACAGGATGGAGCAGGATGGTAAGAGTTTCACCATACTCAGACTGGCACACAATTTAGAACTTACAAATTGTTTATTTTGGGAATTTTCCATTTAATATTTTTGGACCTTGGTTGATCTGGGGTAATTGAAACCCTGGAAAGTGAAACCACGGATCAGAGGGGACTACTGTACTAGCCAGAGAATGATTGAAACTGGGGGAAAAAGTGAACTAGTGGGGGGGAGAGAGAGAGGGAGAGGGAGAGGGAGGGAGGGAAGGAGAGAGAGAGAGAGAGAGAGAGAGAGAGAGAGAGAGAGAGAGAGAGAAAGCCATATGCTAATTAAAGTCATAAGGGCAGTTTTGTTCAGTAATATTGCAATAAAGAGTCCAGCAGGAACTGAACTCATCTTCTGTATTTGCAGAGTGACTTGGCATTTTAAAGGTACAATGAGAGAACAAGGAGGGGGGATGGTGTGAGGGTGGGAGGGTGATGAGCAGATTTAGGGAAGTGGAAAAGCAGGAAAGGGGGTTGGTTAATGTGAAACCTGTCTGGGTTTACTAACTGGCAACTGGTGCTTATACCCTTCTACAGGGCCTGGGGAGGAAATGTTTATATTTCAAAGAGATGATTCTCAAGTCCTTGAGAACTCGCTCTTGGTGGAAGATTTATATCTCAAAGGGGCAGAGAAAGGATTTATAATTGCAAGCTTTCTGAAGTAAGAGAGGACTCTGGGGTGCTTCTGCCTATCACCAGGTTTTGGCTGGAACGAACAGTAAATCTACTGACTGTGCTGTTTTCTCAGGCAGGCACTTTAAGGGGAGATGGAGTCATCCTAAGGATGTGACCTTGAGCTGTTCATTCTGGTCTCTTATGTGAGGAGGGTAATGGAAATGATTTTTACAGAGCTGGTGCAGTTTTTATAAGACAGATTTGAGGCCTGACTAGAGTTTGGTCAAGGAGAGTCTTTGTCAACTTAGAGTAAAATTAATCTGGCGATGAGATCAAAGACTTAATATGTAGACTTAGTTAGGTGAGAGAGGTCTTATCAGAGAATGAGATGGGAGGCTTTCAGATTTCAGAGGTCATGTTCTTCTGGGTGATGGCAAGATCCTAGGTATGGCCATGGAGGTGAGATCAGGGGAAGAGTTTGGGAAAGGTCATCCATGTGAATGTTGACATCATCCAAGATAACCATAGATCAAGGGATGGAGACTGGTGACCTGGCAGTTTGTAGATGTCTGCACTAAGGACAAGTACAGATGGTAAAGCCCTAAAGAAGCAGATATGGGAGAACCTCTGAACCCTGAGATACTTGAGGTAGGATGTGGCAAACAGCTCAGCCTCCACATGAGAGAATTGCAGGGGAGTAATAGCCAGGTTTCAGTTTAAGCTGGTGTTATGAAGGAAATGTTGACATGAGGTTAGAAACGTAGAAGTATTTGGGAATTTTTCAGAGGACGGCGGAATAATTTAAATGTAGAGGAGCAGCTGGATATTAGAGGGAGGAAGCCGAGAACATAAGGGGGGGTTGGGAATATAACAGCCATCTTGGGCTGTGAGCAAGGATGACAAAGATGTGCGCCTGGTGAATTTGGCTAGCCACAGGGTGGTGAGTGGAAGGAAATGCTTTGAATTACTTTTAATTTAATGTTACATTTTTATATCATATAAAGACTTTTGGTAGTATATTACCCAATCCCCCATGTCTATAAACTTGTTCATTCTCATTAGGGAATTTGTAAATTACTTAATTTATCAAACCAAGTTAATAAGTACTAATGCTTTTATTATCTTTTAAAGGAAGTTTATGTGCACATAAGAATTTTCAATTCCCATAATACCAGTAGGGTATAGCTTTTCTTGAGAAAATATATGGTTATAGCATTTAGTACCTTAGTTTATATTTTACTTATAAATCACTTAAACATCATTTCCTGTCTCTGTTCCCATCCCCTAACACACCAGCCAGTATGATCCCAAGCTTTTATCTTTGATGTTGATTTTATTCTTTTTTTACCTTTTTCATTTTTTCCTTTTTCTTTTAAATAATATATTTATACTATTTAATAAAGCCAGATTTGAGAAACTAAAATAGCTTTGCGCCTAATTACAAGAATGTTTTAAAGAAACATTTAACTCTTATATTTAAATTTTTACAAAATAAATGCACTGATGTATTCCAGCAAGAATCTCGGAATATTCCAGAATATTCGATTCTTTTACATACGCTTTTTCTAACTTGAGTAGGAGTTGATATAGAACTGTTGCTATGGTGAAGTGCATTCTATTTTTCAGGGTATAAAGGGATAGTGTTAAAAAGAACTTACTATGTTGAGTTAAAACTCAATTTAAAATATTTTTAAGGTGTTTATTATAAGATATACCCTGAAAATAATTTTCTGAAAAGTCAAATGGCATTGTTGCTTTTGATAATCATGTAATTTTAAGCATGGTTTCTTTTCCATGTAATTATAAGTACACTTTTCTGGATTTTGTATTACATTAACCTGTTATAGTGCTTCTAAACAAGCCAACTTTCTGCCCTCTTTTCCTCTTCTGGTTTTAAGAATACTTTTTCTCCCACATTTCACAATCTTGCATTTTTTATGAGTTTTTTTGTTAGCATTATTTTATGAATATTTTGTTCTTATGGATTTTGACACTTTATTTTGTGTCAGTATTGTTCTTGATGTCAGGCTTACAAAGAAGAAAGAGATATATGTCCCTAATCTAGTAGGAGATATACCCAATTAAATTAGCACTAATAGAATACTTTAAAAGACTATGAGGGAACTAAAAGATTGCCCAGTAGAAAAATTGGCAACAGATTCCAGCAGAGGATATCTAATTGGCAATAAACAAATTAACATTATTTTTGACCTGCTATATTAGGTTTCCTGGTTAGGAATATAGCAAAGAACCAAACAGAAAGGAACTGTGACTTTGAGGGCTCATGGGACATTAGGTGGACATCCTAAGGTAGAGGTGGGTATAATAACCAGGAGAGAGATCTGAGCTAGAGTTATGGGGCTCAGAGTGATCCTAGTGTATGCACAGGGAGTTTCCATTCTAGATCTGTTGCTGAGGCAGATTGTACAGAAGGTACAGAGGCTGTTGAAAAGCCCTCTCAGTCATAACACTGACGGAATAGTTTCACTGAAAGTAGGTTTAAATGTATAATACATATATCTCCTTTAGCTTTTTCTTATCTGTGAAGCTCTTTATCTGACCTTCAATTCTGAATGATAGCTTTGCTGGGTAAAGTAATCTTGGTTGTAGGTTCTTGCTATTCATCACTTTGAATATTTCTTGCCACTCCCTTCTGTCCTGCATAGTTTCTGTTGAGAAATTATGATGTGTCTTGGTGTGGTCCTCTTTGGATTCCTTTTGTTTGGGGTTCTCTGCACTTCCTGGACTTGTAAGTCTATTTCTTTCACCAGGTAGGGGAAGTTTTCTGTCATTATTTCTTCAAATAGGTTTTCAGTATCTTGCTCTCTCCCTTCTTCTGGCACCCCTATAATTCGGATGTTGGTACACTTGAAGTTGTCCCAGAGGCTCCTTACACTATCTTCATATTTTTGGATTCTTATATCTTTTTGTTTTTCCGGTTGGGTGTTTTTTGCTTCTTCGCATTTCAAATCTTTGACTTGATTCTTGCGATCCTCTAGTCTGCTGTTGGGACTCTGTATAATATTCTTTATTTCAGTCAGTGTATGCTTAATTTCTAGTTGGTCCTTTTTCATAACCTCAAGGGTCTCACTAGATTTCTTGAGGGTCTCACTAAATTTATCGGCAGTTTCTAGAAAATTCTTGAAAGACCTTAAAAGTGTGGTTTTGAACTCTATATCCAGTAGTTTGCTTTTCTCCATTTCTGTCATTTGTGACCTGTTTCTTTGTCTCTGCATTTTTTATGCTTCCCTGTGTTGATAGAGTGACTTTCTGTGCTAGGTGTCCTATAGGACCCAGTGGCTCAGCCTCCCCAATTACCTGAGGTGGACACTCCTGGTGCACCCCTTTGTGAGCTTTGTGCACAGTCTTGTTGTAGGTAAGCCTTGATTGTTGTAGGTATCACTGGGAGGAATTGACCTCCAGGCCAATTGGCTGTGAGAATCAGCTGTGTCTGCAGTGGGAGAACTTCTGTGCTGGAGACACCCTTAGGGGCAAGACTTGCTTCAGTGGGGCTTTGGTGCTCACTGAGTCTGCCCCCTGAGTGTGTCCCTTATGGATCTGAGTAGTTGTAATCTGGATGGTCCCACTCTGACTACTGGGTACACTGGCTCTTGGATCTCTAAGGAGGTGCTAATTTAGCCTCTGCCTGAGGCTACCCAGCAGGAGCTGTGGAGAGATCTGCAGATTTCTCTTCTTTGTTTGGGGTTTGGAGGTGCCCAGATGAGGCCCAGCTGTGAAGCAGTGCAAGCTGCTGTGGGGCCTTGGGCCTTCTTTTGGATGTTCTGGGTCTCTCTGACCCAGCTGCAGTTTGTTAGGTAATTTTCAGATTGCAAAGGGCCAGGCCATTCATATGCAAAAGCCTCAGCGCACAGCTTGGGTGGGGCGGGGTCTCAGGGAATCAACAGGGTGGAGCAAACAGCTATGGCTGATCCTCAGCCCTGCCCTAAGAGGCCCCGCGTCTCAGTGTCCCACAGTAATCGCTGCAAGCACCTCTGAGAGAAAGCTGCCCTCGAGTTCCAACTGATGCCAGACAGTCCAGTTTCTCCCCGTATGTCCCCAGAGACTCGCCCGGAACTGGAGTTCAGAGCAGTCAGGAGCTTGTGTCTCCCTCCCGATTGAAAAAGACAACCGCTTTCTCAGTTGCCAGCCCTTTCCGCGTGTGCCTCCGTACCTCTGCACTTTACTTCCGCACCTCCTCTGAGTCTCAGTGTGCTTTTCTCTTTCCTTCTAGTTGTAGAATTTCCACTCAGCCAGCCTTCCTGTGGTTCTGGATGATGTCCGTTTTGTCTTTTAGTTGTATTTTTGAAGTGGTTGTGTGAGGCAGCAATTTCCGGTGTTTACCTCTGCCGCCATCTTGGTTTCCCCCTTATTATTATTTTTTAATGCCTAGAAACAACTGTGTGTGATGCTAAGAATTCACTTTTCTGTAGTAGCACAGATTGGGTTGAGGACAAAGAGGTCCTCTTTCCCTCTGTGATACTTCATTGGTGAATATTTAAATACCACAGAGCAATCTTTTGCCGAATGCATGCTCGTTATGGAACCAATTGTAAATATTACATAAGAGCCCCTCTGGTACAATAGTGAAATTATTTTTTGATTTTCTAGGGGGACTCAGAGAGAGTAATGATAATTACTGGACCAAACATGGGTGGAAAGAGCTCCTACATAAAACAAGTTGCACTGATTACTATCATGGCTCAGATTGGCTCCTATGTTCCTGCAGAGGAAGCGACCATTGGAATTGTGGATGGCATTTACACGAGGTAAAAGCATTACTTCTATTTGAATGTGTTTCTGAAATAAATCAAGCCCACATGGTCACATGAAATTTTTTTGTACATATTTAATGGACAGAGATGCTCTTAAAATATTTAGAAATTAGGAGCATAAAGAAATAATTTCATCATGAATAGTAATACTAGGAAAGACCTAGGACCATTTTGTCCAATAGTTTTCAAGTTTTCTTTTAGTTACTGAATTCTTACTTTAAAGAAAATCTTATATAGCAGATTATTATTTAAACAGATAAAAGCAGACCTGTGCTGCCTGGAGCAGAGGAGGAAGGCTTGGAGACTTGGCTGCTGGGCTCTGGAGAGCACAGTCTGGAGACTATTGCATTCTCCCTGTTTTGTAGGTGGGAACTGAGAACAGACTGAATAGGGCACTGGCACAAGATAATTTCTCATATTCTTTTTACTCTAAGAACATTATCTGCAATTAACTAGGTCTTAACCCTCAATATAAAAACCTAAATTTCATGCCTTATTTAGGAATAAAATAAGGGTGCAATAGCTTGGTCTTACTAACTAGAATTCATAGTTTAATCTATTTATACAGATTTATCGATTTAGATTTGTGTTTTTTGCTTTTCAAATTTTTCAACTTAAATATAGTTGGTATACAATATTATATTAGTTGTACTAGTTTCAGGTATACAACATAGTGATTGACATTTTTATCCTTTACAATGTCATCACCCCACTAATTCTAGTAATCTGTCACTTCAAACTTATCACAACATTATTATTAAAAGAAAACTTTTTTCAATTACAGTTGACATTCAATACTATATCAGTTTCAGGTGTACAGCATAGTAGTTAGACATTAGATTTATTAGTTCTTAAAGTATTATTTATACTTCTTACATTTTGAGAAAAAAGTGAATATAGTTCATAGTGTAAGTCAAGCTATGCATATAGAGTTTTTGATTTACTGCCCAGCTTCATATTTATTTAATATTTGACTGTGGAATCACATCAGAATATATTACATGCTAATATTGACATACTTGAGTAAACATTAAAATACTTTAAAGCTTGGTTTTTTATCTGAGAGTGAACAAAGCAAAGCAACCTAAAATTTGTTTGATGCCATATCACCAAACAGAGGTTATTTTGATTTCCACATATTTGTAAATTAACTCAACATGAGAAATTTAAAGACTCTACCCTACTAAAGAAATAAAACTGAACCCTTGAGCCTCCCTAATCCTGTCCCCCTCTTCCCCATCCCAAGCTAACTGCCCTTCTTGACTCTAGTTTTCATCCCATGAATGTCTCTATATTTTTACTATGTAGGTATATTTTTTGAAACAATGCATATAATTATTTGATATGTTTTTAAATTTTATATGTACCATATCACACTATATATTCTTCTGCAAGTGACTTTCCCCACCCCACAATATTGTATTTGTGAAATTCACCTATATGGATACATAAAATTCTCGTCCACTCAATTTTCTCTCTAATGGTGATATTCCATTATATACATATACCATAATTTATTTTTCTTGATTGATATTTAACATGATTCAAATTAGTTGCAAGTACAAACAGTGTTACACACATCTCCTAGTGCACATAAATGAGTTTTCTGAATCTAGGTTTTATCCAGGCACAGGACTGTGAAGTGTAAAAAATGTGCATCTTGCTTGTTCTTCAAAGAGGCTGGGCCAATTTAGAATCCCACCAGCCGTGTGTAAATTTGTCCTGATGCTTTAAAATTAAATTAGAGTAAGACATACCTATTTGATGATGTTTCTTTATTTCCTCCAAAATTTCTCATAAGGATGTTTTTATTTCACTTATTTAATACCTTTTATAGGCCGTGCCATCACATAAATCACTTTTTGTTAATGCTAAGGAAGTTTTCTCTGCATGTGCAGGCTGTGTCTGTTGACAGAGATTTAAAGTGGCTCATGGCTTCCCTGACAAACTGCCAGGCCTCCTGTTATCACCAGCGGTTGCTTCATCTTTAATTCCTTTTTGTCTTGACTGCCAAGAAGGCAGGAGCTAAATTCAAGGCTCAGGTGTGGAAGCAAATCTGTGTTAGTTGTTCCCTTCTCTTCTTACACGGGAATATGTCTCCAGCATGATTCTTAGAACAGCTGCATCAGAATCAGAGATGCTTGTATAATGCTACTTTCTAAGACCATTAGATTGGAATCTCCAGTGTGAGATCCCAAAATTAGCATTTTAAAAGCTCATGCTAAATTTGCTGTCTTAAATTTAAGAATCTACTGTATGGTTTGTAATCCTAGTTTCACATTCATTGTAATTCTTCCACTATAATATATTGTTATTCTATTATCACTTCAAATCCTTTTTGTGCCCCATGGAGAAAAAAACAAACACATTAACAAACATTTTATATGCATAAAATCTGGCTCCAAACTTTATTTTAAAATTGGTTAGTTTTGTATTATTAATTGGACATTTACAACACTGTGTTTAAATTCATGCATTCATAAATATGCATTGAGTGCCTACTATATGCTGTGCACTGTGCTATAAGAAGTCTAAATAAATGTGTGGAAAGCTGTAAACAGAAAGCTTTAGGAATTTTTATTTTTCCCCTGAATGTTGTAACCTCATATGAACCTTTTCCTGAATAAGAAGCATTTATTTTAAAGTAAAATTTTGGCAAACATGCACACTGGGCTCTAATTGGTATATTTATATCAGTGTATTGTCATATATGTACTCATCAGTGACCTATTTCTAGACACACATTTCTAAGGATCATTACCATCTTTGAATACATTACTGAAAAATGATCTGTTGTTTATTATCCTGATAAATGCAAACTTAAACCTCATTGTACTTTTTAAACTCAGTAATTAAGTTTTAGAAAGACAATGAATTACTAATTTTGGTTAAAAAAAAGCAAAAACAATTGGCTTCTCTCAGCATAATTTATTTCTATTTATGTCAATTAAATGTTGGTACAAAAGGGTTTTTATATTAAGTGGTCCCTGGTTAATAATTTTCATGCCATGCCGCCCATGTAAACTCTCTCTTATGACACCCAGCTTCAGGAATGCTGTGTACTCAGAATGGCACCAGTGTGTTTATTTTGAGAGGAAATTGGAAGGTAATAGGCATTCAAATGCTTAAATTATTTTAAATGGTTACCTTTGTGTGGATAACTGGTTTGTTTGCCCAATTTAGTTTAATTCAGCAAATACTGACTGAGCACCTACTGCAGAGTATTTGTACTCCGCTAAAGAACACATGTCCTTCTGGACAGGAAGAAACACCTTGAATCAGTGCATTCTTCTACTTAGTAGTAAATACCAGCACTAAAAACCACATGGTAAATGATTTTTTACTAAATGAGAGGGCTGTTATTAATTTTATTGGCATCAGAAATGTTAATCTTATGAATGTCTCCGTGCTTTACTTAGCTCCTGTCATCATGTCGTAGCCAATAGGAAATACCTCACTTCATCTTTTTGATGGGAAGTGGTTATATGAACTTAATGCCTCATAACCATTTGTGTGTTTGGTTTGGTTGGATTTTAAGTGCAGATCTTAGGCAGGTCCCCTCAGTGCAGATCCCCTGGAGATACTATTGTGATTGGTATGATGAAGGGGATCCTTGGACTCTGTATTCAAAACCTAAATCAGAAACATATCCAGATTTAGAAGCCATTGTTCACTTTCAATTCTTGACATTTTACAGAAGGAAAAACAGAATCCGAAAAATTGTGATTTGCTTGAGGTCATAATGTGAAGTTCAATTATAAGGATGCATCTTTAGGTTGCGTTGGGTTCCCTTCTATTGATCTTATTGATTACTCTGTTATCCTTCCTTTGATGGCCTTAATTATTTGTAGTTTTCACAGATATAGTTAAAGCTGGTAAAGAGCATTTGCTCTGTTAATTATTTTTCTTTGAAATTCTCGGGCCTTTCCCACAGAGGGGACTAAGAATCATTTGCCCCGTCAGTACATTATGGGTGTCCTTTGATAGGAAAACACCTGTGTCTTTCATAAATGGTCTGCATATGCTTTGTAGATGGTCCAGTGAACATGGTTTCTCGTGAGCCAATACAAGTTTGCTGTCTTGATTCTCAGTAATATTTCAACTGAAATTGAAAGATTGCTGCGGTGGTTTTTGCTTGACTATATTTGCAGTTCAGTGTTGGAGCTTTTGTAAATTGACTATATAGTATAGTGTGATCTGATTGCATCTCTTACTGGAAACAATTATACAAGCGAAAGGAAGCTTTTTCTTGTCTATTATAATTTCATTGCTGCTAATAAAGTATTTTTGATATTGGTGAAAGAAAGCTATTTATTTAACCTGGTAATTACTTTGTCTTAATGTAATGATACAAAAGATTATAAAGTGTTTTTAAATGTATCTGTGATTTTTAAAAATAACATTTGTTTTTCTAATTTCATTGTAATGCATGCTCATTGTGCAAAATTTAAAACTGTAGAAAAGCTTGAAAAGGAAAAAAAAAATCACCTGTAATTTTACCACCTGAAAATCATTGTTGTTTAGGTATATGGCCTTAAAAAATGCACACATATAGTGATAAATCATTTGTGATTTCATTCCTTTTCTGGGTTAATGCTTCATTAAATGCATTACAGATCTATTTTATATTTTATGCATTTTAAATACCATACAGTATCATATCTTTTAATAATTGGTATTTTTTTGCAGCTTTTTCTCTTCTTGGACTTTAACCCCCCAAGAAATATTGATACTTATACTGCACAGAATTCTGCAATTTTTTAGCAAAGTGAAATTGAGTATTTTCAATTTCAAAAAGAAGACAAAACAAGCTGACATAAAAATCCTCCTATACAAAGCACTTAGAGGACAAATAGGGTATAATTCCTCTTATATGAGGAACCTAAAATACACAAATTCATAGAGACAGAAAGACATTTTTTCTTTATTTTATTTGAAAAATCATTATTCAGGTTTAGTAGCTGCAGAAACATTCCCCAAAATTGTAATAGAATTGTAGCAACCAGGGGCTAAGGGAGGAAAGAATGTGGAATTATCTTTTTAATGGGTACAGAGTTTCTGTTTTGCAATGATGAAAAAGTTCTGCTAGTGCATAGTGGTGATGACTCTACCACATTGTGAATGTGCTTCATACCACTGAATTACCTAAAAATTTTATAAATTTTATTTATTTATATTTTAAAAAATCACCATTATTTTAAAAGCACTTAAAGTATATCAAAACTCATGTTAGCATTTTTCTTGCATAGGCCCAGGGATTGTGATTTGAAGGGACAGAGCCTCACCTCATTTGCTATAATTTAGCAACGTCTAGAATGTTATCTCAAAATATCAAAATTTCATAAAAACAAACTCTTCTTGAAATTTTCATGAAAATGTTCTTGATTTTAGAAACTAATTCAAAAAAGTAATAATTTATTTCCTCTATTAATGCTTTATTAAGCTTTGTTGACCTATATAAGGGTTATAGGCAAGAAGGGAATAGGGGGATTAGAAAGATTAGTCAGCCGCCACTCCTAAAAATATCAGAGTGTGTTTTTTTTTCTTAATCACATAACGTAACCTGTCGATTCAGAGCAAACTAACTCTAAGATGAAACGTAAAGAATGCATTTTCACTACATTTTAATATAAAGACAGAATGATAATAACATGTTCTGGAATTCTTTTAAATCTCTAACATATTTTAACACTTGAAAAATTTCAGAATCATTGTTCTGTATATGTATCACAAATGCTTGTTGAGTTAATAAGAAATTACAAACTTTTTATTAATTAATTTATACCCTACCTTGCTCCAGAAACTTATTTTAGGCAGCTTACTGGGATATATACAATAGAGTGAGATACTATAAGAGTAATATAGTCTCCAGAGACATTGGATCAGAGAAATAAGGATAGAAATGTAAGATAAAGTCAGGGTTGCTATTTGGTAATATAAATGTTATACAGTTGTTTCCTAGTAGCAAAGATGAAAAGGAAGATGTGTTTAAGTGATAAAATTCTGTGTCCATCTGAATCATATGAAGTCATTATATTTTTGAAATTTATTGTAAAAATAAACACACTATATATTTCCTAAGAGAAGTTAATAGAAAAATATTTTTACCCGTGATGAAAAGTTCCCCCAGTTACAAACGCATATTTCCCCAGTGGCTTTGGTGACTGGCTAATGAGCCAGCATTTCTTCAGCATCTCCTGGCAGCATTTCCACTTTATCATCAGGTGCAGTGGAAAAATAGAATTGTAATAGAAAATGTGTTGGCTCCAAATGCAGTGGCTTTCAAACTGATCTCTACAGGTTTTTAAGAGTCCCACAGATGGGGAAAAGGGCCTAATAGTGCTAGGTTTTTAACCAAATCAGTATGCCTTTGATCTCATCTGCAGAGTGAATTCCTTTGTAAAATTTCATTTGAGCAAAGGATTTAACAGCTAAAAAGATATTTGAAAGCCACTGGCCTAATAGTAAAGTTGGAACCATTGTTTAAGAAATATACATCTAAGATCCTGTGACATCTGGTCTGGCCTCCTAAAGACCCAAAACCTATAATACCATGAGACACATCGGTACATGAAGTCACCCACCTGCCTGTCTAGAAATTAAATTTCATCTATACTGCTTGGTGTGTTTATGGTTTCTATTTTTTCATTAAACTTTTAAATCCATATAATGTTTTTAAAAATATAGTTTGGGTAGGGACACATCTTTTTTTTTTTCTGAAATAACCAATTAGCTAGCATCTTTTTCTTTTCTTTTCTTTTTGGACTGGCCATTCATCCTTTCTCTCTGATTTGAAATCTGACCTTTGAATATCTTTCCCAATAGCATTCTCCAATCCCTGACATTGCCAGTGAAACCACTCTGTCACTATAGGGTTTCCAGAGAGCACTTAAATGCAGCACTTAAACTATTGCATTGAAATCCTGTTCAGTATTTGCTTGTTATTCTAATTCTTGAAAATCATTGCCTTACCAGAGCTATTTTATTATCAGCCAGGTATCTGTTCTTTTTTTTTTTTTTGTCAGCTCACAACCTGTCAGGCATGACACCAGTCAGTGTTAAATGGGGGTCAAACATGATTCTGAAGAATTCAGAGTGGTTGTAGAGGTGGGAAAGTTTAATCCCGCTTTGTGGTAGGGGAAATATTAGTAAACATTGAAAATTGAGGCGTAAATAACAGTATTTGAACTTTGAAAAAGTCAGAATGTTCCTAAGCTAGCAACATTCCATAAATTGAGAAGTTACTGATTTTAAAATGGATAAAGTTGACAGCAATGGTAGTTAAACCGTATCAACTCTGTCATAGATGCTGTAATTAATTGCAGGTTCTAAATGTCACTGGTTCCTAAGGCTCCATGATCTGTGGGGATATTCACTTCCTCTCCTTTGCCCTGTACAGGGCTCTAGCCACAGGATGGTGAGGGCTCGGTTTCTTCAGAAATAAAAGTTACATTATGCTTCTGTAGGTTCCATGTGAACTGTTATAACAAAACTATGAAGGCATTTTGCTGAGAAAATAGTTACCAGAATTCACAAAGGTGGCTAGCATGTTGAAAATCTGAATTCTAGGTTTTCTATCAACTGCATGACCTTGAGTGAGTGCTACCTAATTATTCCTTTCTTTTCCAGGTTCTTTTTGTACTAAATCGGTGTTTTTCCAAATGTGCTCTATCGACCAAACGTGTTCTGTCATCACAAGGTGCCCTGGGAGATGGTGTAGGCTGTAGGGGTTCATGGTTAAATGTTAGAGAAAAGCTGTGGACTAGATCCTCCTCTAGGAAATGCAGTGTGTGGCAGGATATCCAAGGCTCCAAGAAGTCTTACAGGAAAGAAACCCTTACATCTTTTGGACCCGTTTCTTGACATCTCTGAGAACTGTATTTCATAAAGTCAAACCTCTATTAGGTGTCTGAGGTTACTAAACCTCCATAATTCTAGCTTCAGTAAAAAAGTTTTATCTTAAGTAAGTTACTTCAACATGGTACTTTAATTTGAAATATCAAGGCAACTCTGGAAAAAGCCTTTAATTGTACAGTATCCTAGTACTTGTGGATTTTGAACACAGTGGCATAGAGAAGCACTGTTTTCCCCTGTGAGCACCAAAACTGTGGTTTGAAATGAATGGTCAGAAAAGGGCAGAGTCAGAAGTTACCCTTCTCTGCAGGAGCCCTGCCCAGCACTAATTCTTCTATCCAGGATGTGTCTACCAGGGGCAGTGTGATGCTGGGCATTCTATATCCAACGTGTTTTCTTTTTGTTTAATGTAATTTCAGCTTTTATTGGCTCAAAGTGTATGGACCCCTAAGGATCTTTTATATTTATTGTTCAGAAAATAATGCTTCATTTACAAATAAAGTTCAGAGGAAAATCTGTCTTCATCTTATGTGTAGGATGGGAGCTGCAGATAATATATATAAAGGACAAAGTACATTTATGGAAGAACTAACTGACACAGCAGAAATAATAAGAAAAGCCACATCACAGTCCTTGGTTATCATGGATGAATTAGGAAGAGGGACGAGCACCCACGATGGAATTGCCATAGCTTATGCTACACTTGAGTATTTTATTAGAGATGTAAGTATCTTACATATTTTTTTGTACATAAATGGTATATACTATACAAATTGTTTTTCTGACTTCAGTTTCTAAATATTCAAAATCGTCTTTGTTACAGCAAGTGATTATTCGAATGCTATACATTGAGCTCAGATAGGTTGGCCCTAAATAGTGTTTGTAGTAGTGTTTGATGTGCCTCCCTGGCAGTATTTCCCCCGAGAGCTGTATCTTATTATTCGTGGCAAGTTCTATACCGAGAGCAGGAACCACCCACCCGCAACCCGATCCTTGAGAAAGAACAAAAAGAAGATAGTGCCATTTTTACCCTGTGACTTACTTTTTGCAACAATAGCCTAAAAGATCTCGATGTAAGATCTTTGCTTTCATCTCTGTGTCTTTCTGTGTTTCAGTAACCTCCCTCCTACGCCGCATATCCATTTTCAGATTGCATTTCTAAGCATCTCGGTATGAAATTTCAATAGTGTCAAACTTTCAATCCGTCATCTCCATCAAACTCTCACCTTTTATTTACCTTTTATTTACTCTCTGTCCTGGTTCATTTTGGTCTCTCCCTCCCTTTCTGTCTGTCACCTGCCCTGAGCCTTGAGTGTATCTTTTTCTATTTTGTTTTCTGCTTTTTTACTCTTTTGTCTCTGTGTCTTCCATTTCTTTCCCTCTTTCTTAAGTAGGCAATAGAAGCACATTTTTAAAATCTTTTCTTTTCTTTTTATTGTTGACACTAGAGGCCCAGTGCACGAATTTGTGCACAGGTGGGGTCTGGCCAGCCCGGCCCCAATTGGTGGATTGGGGCCAGGCCTGTCGTGAGGAGGAGATGGCAGGAGGTTGGCCGGCTGGCCCGTCGGGGTAGGGGGAGAGGTCGTGGGGTGGGGGTGGCTGATTGGGGGCCAACGCTGGGGGGGGGGGGCCATGGGTGGTTGGCCGGTGACAAAAGCTGGCTGGGCCGATCAGAGTGGTGGGGGGCTCATCTGAGGTGGGGCTGGCCAGGGGGAGGGAGCTACAGGAGGTTTGTTTGGCCAGCCCTACCCTGATCGGGGTGGTGGGGGCCCACCTGGGGCGGGGCTGGCTGGGGGTAGGGGCTGCAGGAGGTTGGCCAGCCTTCCCTGCCCCCTATTGGGGTAGGGGGTGGTGATCAGGGGTGGGGCCAGCCGGGGGGAAGGGCCGTGGGGGGTGTTGGCCGGTCACCCCACCCTTGATCGGGGCAGAGCGGCTGGGTAGAGGGGCTGCAGGAGGTTGGCTGGCCGGTCCTACCCCCTGATCGGGCTACTGGCCATAGTGGGCGTCATAGTGACTGGTTGTTCCGGCGTTCCAGTCGCTGGCTTTTTATATATATAGATTATTATAGATGTCTCCCATTTCCACCCAGACCCTGCCCGCCTCTACTCAGACCCTGCCCCCCTTCCTCTGGCCCTATTCAGGTAGTCAGTCGGGGCTGGAGGGTCCTCTTCCAGTGTGGCACAGTGACATGGCCAGCAAGCTGGTGCTGGTGTTTGGCCAGGGCCCTCAGTTGCTTTCCCTGTGGGCCTTTCCACAAGGCTGCCTTCCCCTGAGGAAGCAGCCCAAGAGACCAAGGCCGAAGCCACAGTGCTTCTTACGACTTAGTCGCAGATGCCACACACTGCCACTGCCGCCACATTCTGCGGGCCACAGAGGCCAGCCCTGGTTCCGTGTGGGAAGTGGGAAGCCATCAAAAGCCGTTTGTTGATATTTCAAAGATTCATTTAGGAATAAATTATGACACCATTGAATTTGTCACTACTGTAGCAGTTTTTGGATATTTGCTAGTAAATGTTAATGAAGAGAGTGTTATTTTTAGATAAAATTTACTTTAGAGGTAAGTTATTGAAGAGGATTCTTCTGGAACAAAAGTCTCCAACCTTTTTATGGATGAAATTACTTATTTTCATGATGTCTTTTGATTGCTAAGATGGGGAAGAGAGATGGGGGAGGAGTAATGGGGGAGGCTGTGCATTGCTGCTGTGAGTGAATGCGGCCCTGAGGGGAAATAGTGCTGCTGCACAAACCCTTAGGTCTTCTGGCCAGAAATGCCTATCAGCTCAGGGAAGGGCACCATGGAGATTTTAAGAGCATCTTGTCAAAGAAATCCTGCCTTCATAGCTTTATTTGTAATTGTTATAAGGGAGAAGACCCATGTTCTGACTTAGGGCAAATGGCAGATGAATCAAAACTGGAGTTCTTCAATTTAATTACCCTCTTCTACTAATTTCTAGACCATGATTTGGTGTGTACTTCCCTCAAGATAGGGATTTTTATAAGACATAATAATGTGTGCTTTGAAATAATGCTTATTAAAGAATCCATTGACTCTGTACTGATACCAAAAAATAGAAAATAAATGTTAAAATGGTGACGGTAGGGTGAGGATAAGGTAAAGCACTATTTATAGAATGCCAACTAATAATTATGTAGTTAATTTAAAAAAAAACAGCACAACACAAGATTTAGTAGCAACCATAATAATAACTGATTCCGGCACTGACTATAGGTGGTAAAACCTTTGAATGAAAGATGGTTGGAGACTCAAAGTATCACCTCACAAAATATTTATTTATTACAAAGGAGAAAGGTATCAGTACAATGAAGGAATCTTCTGAACACCCACTTAGACCAGATAATCCAATTTAGCACCCCCAATAATGGGTCAAGTTGATATGAGCCACCTGAGGTACTGAAAGGATATATCACCTACATAGATATGTGATGTTCTTGGCAATAAGGTTTAATCTGAATCTAATCAGGAGGAAACAATCAGTCAAAGCTAAATTGAGGGACATTATGCAAAACAGCTCTCTTAGATACTTCAAAAATGTTAATATCATAAAAGACAAAAAGAAAAGGCTGGGGAACTCTTCTAGATTAATGGAAATTTGAAAGACATGACTAAGTGCACTGCATGATCCTTGATTAAAAAAAGAACATTTACAAATGGAACAGTTTAGGGAAATATATAGGCTATATGTTAGCTAAAATGGTAATATATCTGTTAAATTTCTTGAGTATAATACATTTTATTCTGATTATGTAGGAGAATATTTTTGTTCTTAGAAGATAAGAATCTTAAGTATTTAGGGATGAAATGTTATACTGTCTGCAATTAATTTTCAGATCATTCGGGAAAATGTGTGTGTGTATGTGTATGCGTGTGTGTAGCGTGGGGAAGGAGGAAGGAAGGGGAAATGTGGCAAAATATTAATGGTTGTCTAGATAAAGAGTATACGGATGTCATTTTACTTTTTTTGCAACTTTAATGAAGATTAAAAAATTTTCAAAACAGAAAATTGGAGAAAAGTTTAAATTACATAAAATTTAAAAATAAAATAACATTTATTATATGTCTTACTACTTTAGGTGGAATCCTTAACCCTGTTTGTCACCCATTATCCGCCAGTCTGTGAATTAGAGAAAAGTTACTCACAACAGGTGGGGAATTATCACATGGGATTCTTGGTCAATGAGGATGAGAGCAAACAAGACACAGGTATGAAACGTTCCTTAACAGGTACAACTAGAATGTTGTTGGTTTCCCTGTTTAATAACTTAAGTTTATAGGAGCATGAACTTATTTCTTAGTAATAATAAAAGCTGTAAATGTTGATTGTAAATGCCATTTGTCCAAATTAATTTTCTTTAAGCTTTGGGTCAAATAGAATTCACATTTATCCTTTCCATCTCTGAGTCTTTTCTTGGTGTTCCTCACCTCATTTTTTTCACAAGAAGAGGGTGGGGTTGAGGGACATTTAGGTTTTTCTCTTAGATTCATCTCAGGAAAGATGTCCTTAACAGTCAAGTGCAGAGTATAATTCGTCATCTTTTGAAATACCCAATATTTTACCCAAAACATTATTTGACAAGGAAATCGAATCTCAGACAGGTGAGGTGGCTTGCCCGTGTCGACCATCTGGGTGGGGGATGACCTGAGCCTAGAATCCAGTCCTCTGCTGGCGGGTTCTCTTCTCTCCCCCTCTGCTAGATTCCATGTGGGATTACAGCATTTTCCCGAGCTTTCCACTTACTAGTTGTGTCACAGAAATGAGACATTTTAGGAAAAAAGAACATCATTAGCCGATAAAAACAAATTCAAGTGCTATATGCATAGTAGTAGATTTTAGCATGAATTTGCCCCTGTAGTACTAATTTTTTAAAGCTACCAGCCTGTAGGCCAGTGATGCTTTACACAGTTGATGTGCAACAATGGAAAATCCATTTTCCAGGACACTCCAGAGTCCAGATTTTATTTTGGAAGAGCAATAAGGATGGATCTGAAAAAGAAATCAGGCCACTAACCCAAATAAAACAAAGCCCTGGACCTAAGATAAAGTAATATTGGGCAATTCTTGCCTTTCACCACCATGCAGTCTTGAAAAACACATGATAAATTCTCTCATGGAAGCAGTTTCATATCTATTAATCTGCATCCAGAGTGACAGGAGGAGCTTGGAAGCTAAAACCCAGTGGGATAAACAAAATAGGGTTCACCAATAGAGAAGGGTCAGTGATAAGCATTCGATGTGAACTACTAACCCCGAGCCTTACATCTTGTGTTTTGGCATGTTATTTTACTGATTTGAAAGTTTATTCATAACATAACTTTAAAAATTAGATGATGCTTATTAAAGGCTCAAGCTACCAGGCAGCAGTCCCCTGCTTCTATCCCTTCACTCCATGCTCTCTCCCCACCCCAGTCTGAAAGCAACTGCTTTCAGCTCTTTCCTCCATTTCTTTTATATTCCTCTCTCTTGGTTCATCAACTTGCTTAATAGTGGTTGACTTTTCATTGTTAGATGGAGGTCTTCGGCTTTCTCTTCCTCTATTGTCCCAGCAGAGTTGTTAGATATTTTTATTTGTATTCCTTGTTTTCACTATTATTGCCAGTAAGTATTGCTTACTCATGAACCAGGTATGAAGACAGGTGCATTTTCTTTCTTTTACAACATTTTCTATTTTCTTAAAGGTACAATTGCCTTGTTTTTACTTTTTCATTTCATTGCTTTGTTTGCATCTGTGGTTGAATATCCCTTCTCCAGTAGCTTTGTAAAGCACCTCACCTCTCTAGCCATTTTTCTACATGATTGAACTACTGGTTCCACTTTTTCCCACTGGGGTCATTCCACCTGGAGTCCTTTGTTCTCCTGCTCAGCTGACCTGATTACCCCCTCGGCTGCCCAAACATTGTCCTGAGACTTGCCATTGCCACCATCCTAGGAATTCTCTTACCCTCTCTACTGTGCATTTGATTGCAAGTAACAGAACACTGAGTTCACACTGATTCAAACAATACGGATATATCCGGTCTCCCAGTACAGGAACCTCCAAGGAGGAGTAGACTTCAGCTCCTCTTTGCAATTCTCCAGGCTCCGACTGCCTGCCCTGCCGCCTTCATCATCAGGCTAGTGGCGGGAAGGCTGCGGCCCTTTCGGCATTGCATCCAGACTTGACAATGTCCCGAGGAAGAGAAGGGGTCAGCGTTTCCTGTGACTCTGTCTCAGGAGCAAGGGAACTTTTCTCAGGTGCCACTAGCATCTCATCATTGTCCCATTTCATTTCAGAATTGAATCACATGCTCATTTTTTATTAAAAAAAATAAGTGTTTGTTTTTTACATTGGTTTTAGAGAAAGAGGAAGGGAGAGGGAGGCAGAGAGAGAGAGAATAACATCGATTGAGAATCATTGATCTGCTGCTTTAGGCACCCCACTTCCCTACTAGAGACTGAACCTGCAACCCAGGCACGTGCCCTGACCGGGGATTGAACCAGTGACCTTTCGGTGCCCAGGATGATGTTCAACCAACTGAACCACACTGAACTCACACTGGTTCGAACAATATAGGGCACATGCTTATTCTTAAACCAGTTCTTAGAAGTGAGAATGGCAGGAATGACTTTGATCTTCCTAGATTGTAATCAACTTGTGGAGCTGGATATGAGAACACATCCAAGTTAAATGGTCAAGGAGTTAACTCCTTTATAAAGTAGGGTTTTCTTATGGGTGGAATAGATTTTATTTTGGAAGTAAAATCAACTAAAGGAAGTAAAATTATTGAGACTTTGCTTGAGTGAACATGTCTCCATTATACCTTATACTTGATTTATAATTTAGCAAGGGCTAGAATTTTAGGTTGAAAAACATTTGAAGCAATGCTCCAGTGCCTGCTCACTTCCAATATTATTCCTACATATATATATATATATTTCATCCGTTACCTCTAACCTAACTTCTCTTCTGTCTAAATGAGAGGCCGTACATAGCTTATCAGTAAAATGCTCCAAATACCCTTTTTGGTGGCTTCCAACATGCTATCTTTATCTATTTCCCATGATATGGTGGATAAAGCAGTGGACCTGAAAGAAACCTGTGTTTTTGGATCTTCCAGTCTATAAAATCTTGGACAAGTCACCTAACCTCACCCTTCTCTAAATTTTAATGAATCAGTCTTAAAGGGACTTCAGAACATATTTGATCAGGACACATCTCTTTAATAACTGCCTATAGAAGTTTAGCTTTAAAACGGATTTTGCTGTTTCCCTGTAACAAGCAGAAACATGAATTATTACTTTCCCTGACTCTCAGCAGTGTCAGATAAGCTTTTAATAATATCCATTTAAGAAATGGTCATAGCTTACAAATAAAGTCCTTACCAAGAATTTTTATTGTGAGGCTGTAAAGAAATGAGTTGTTTTTACCATCTTCTGTCCCATCTGGTTCTCTCTGCCTCCACATTTACATTACATACCCTCCCTCCTTCCCTCCCTTCCCCATCAAAGAGGGGTGAAGGACAGGGGCAAAGGACAGTCTTGAGGTAGAACATATCTATAAAAAGTGTTCCCCCTCGTGATTATGAAAAATGGTCATTTTATTTACTTTGATGATATGAAAACTACCATAATTAGTACTGAGGTTTGTTAATAAATTATTCAGAACAATGTAATATTTTATATATTTTTCTCTATTTGATAGCTGTATTAAATTTAAAAAAATTTTTATAGCTATATATATTATATATACTATATCTTGATATGTAAAGCAAAAAAGAAAAGAAAAATGCCATCAGCAAAACAATGTTTAAGTGAAGGGTTTTGTGGGGTTTAGTAAGTAGGCTTTCAGAATTGGATGGATGGATGGATGGATGGATGGATGATGAATGGACAAATGGACAGACAGATGATTGAATCTTTTTTTAGAAAAACCAGCATGAGGCTAGATTATAGAGGTGAGGCCAGAGGTAGGGAGATCAGTTGGGACTAATCCAGCTGAATTGATGAAGATGAGAAGAGTTTGCTTTTGATTGCCTACTGCTGTTCACTTCCCTTCTGGTCTTGCTGGTGAGCATTGCGGATAAAATATTATCCAGGTTAGCAGGCACCGGCTTCTCCATGCTTCTTTTCCTTATCTGTTCCCACCCACTTCCTCACCTGTTCTTTATGTTCCTTAAATTTTATTTGGAGGCAAAAGGTATTCTTAGTGCTTTGTAATGTAAATTTTAGTCTCTGTATTCCCCAGGGTGTCTGCATTCTTTCCCCTCCCACTGCCAGCACCCACCCTCAGAAAGGTACTATTATTTTCCTGTTGCTGAATTCTTAGAGGAAGTTAAGGAAAATTCCATTATCCAGTTTCTCTTTGTGTTCACTCTTTTGATGTTTTAGTTTTTAGCTGATAAAAGAATAATGCATACACATTTATGAAATGAAATAATGCATGAGAAAAGTCTGATGATAAACTTATATGTATACTAGAGTAGCAGAAATCATTGTAAATCTTGTTCATGTTGGACATTTTTGCAACACAGTACAATTATATTGAATTTGATAATAAAAGCTACATAATGCTGAGGTGCTTCAGATTTATCACAGATCAAACTATTTGCAGCATTGTGTTTGAATTATTGTAGTTCATTACATCCCGATTCTTTAAAAGCTTTTAATTCATATGTATGTATATGTGTGATGGACTGGGTTCCCCAGGAAGCTGACCCTGAGATTTGCATGCCAGCGGTTTACTGAGGAGTTCAGGTGCGATCAACACCTGAGGGCAGGGCTGGGCAGGATGGAGCTGTGAGGCAGCCGGGAGGCTTCAGCCAGCCCTACCGAGAGCTCTGAGGCTGGGATGGTCCTTCAGAGTAACCTCAGATAGCAAATTACTCCCAAACAGAGCAGCTTAAAATAGCAAACACAACCCAGCTGGTGTGGCTTAGTGGTTGAGCTTTGACCTATGAACCAGGACAGTTAGGACTAACCCAGTTTGAGTCAGGGTTCAATTTCTGGTCAGGGCATATGCCCAGGTTGTGGGCTCAATCCCCAGTGTGGGGTGTGTAGGAGGCAGCTGATGGATGTTTCTCTCTCATCATTGATGTTTCCATCTCTCCCTCTCCCTCTCTGAAAAAAAAAAAAAATTTTTTTTAAAGTAGGTTTACAGTTGTTCATAAGGAAAATAATACACTAATCAATAAATAATACAAGAGTAAACTTTTATATATTCACAACTGTAAACCTACTTTTAAAAAAATAAAAAAATAGCAAACACATATCTCCTAATTTCTGTGGTCAGGACTCCATGGACAGCTGAGCTGACACCTCCACTTCGCAATCTCTCACAAGGCTACTAGCAAGGTATTGACTGGGGCAGCAGCCCCTCCAGGGCTCAACTAGTGAAATCCACTTCGCAGCCCAATGACATGGCTGTTGGCAGGCCTCAGAACATCCACTTCCAAGCTCACTCACGCGGCTGCTGGCAGGCCTCCAGGCCCTCGCTGACTGTTGGCCGGAGACATCAGTTTCTTTCCATATAGGCCTCTCCACAGAGCAGCCCACAACAGGTCAACTGGCTTCCCTCAGAGCAGGCAAGCAAGAGCGCCCAAGACAGAGGCCACTGTCTTTTGTAATCTAATCTCAGAAGTGACATGACATCATTTTTGCCATATTCTATTCAAGGGAAGCAAGTCTCTAGGTCCAGCCTACACTCAAGGAGAGAGGATGGCACAGGGTGTGAACCCTGGGAGGCAGGGCATCTTAGAGGCTGCCTGCCAACCTGCGTAGCCGTCAGTCACTGGATGCAGGCTGCTTAAGACGGTGGATCGTGACCTGGGGTGAAGCCACTCTCTTCAGCTAAGGCAGTTCCTAAAGAGGGCATAGAGCTAAGGGAACAGCTTTCTAACAGTTGGGGCAGTAAACCCTCAGTCCTCAGTGGGATCTGCATGGTACTGAACAGCATCCATTTCTATATATACTACTTCCGGTTACTATGATATTTAATGAACCCGAATTTCTCAATCATATTTAAACTGTGTAACGTAATATTTCCTTATCTGTTTTTGTTGTTGTCTTGTTGCTAGCACTTTTAAAAACAGCTTATGTATATTACAGAGTGCATACATATAAGACTGAACACATTTCTTTGAGTAACACTTTTTAAATAATCTGTTTTTAAAGGAGAAATTATAGTGTAGCATGTATCAGATCATTCTTTTTATATAGATGTTCACGTCAAATCTTTCAGTTTGCAGCATAAAAGTAATTATTTCTTAACTTGCAATGAATCATTTTTAAAAACCATTTTAAGCTAAAAGATCCTAAATGCAAAAGCATTTTCAAATCAGCATTTTTTTTCTTTCTGGATATGTAGACTTGATCGAAGGAGCTAACAGGTGATAAGAAACAGTGGGTTTCTTTTTCAGATCGTAAATTTTAATAAAGTTTAAGAATTTATATTTCTTCTTTAATCTAATTTCTTTGAACTTTCAGGCATGGTTTTCTTCATCTCCTTTTTTTTATTTCGTAGGCGAAGAAGCCCCTGAGTTTGTCACCTTTCTTTATCAAATAACCAGAGGAATTGCAGCAAGGAGTTATGGACTAAATGTGGCTAAACTAGCAGATGTCCCTGGAGAAATTTTAAAGAAAGCAGCTAGCAAGTCAAAAGAGCTGGAAGGATTAGTAAATATGAAAAGGTCAGAATCATTGTGTTGCATTTTTTAATTTATTATGAAACTTTACATTTTGTCCAAGGAAGAGGACTGTCTTGTAAATGAACATCAGATCTACCTTTAAGCACCTCTTCAAATATTCTGAAATATTTAATTACAGTAAAATGAAAGCAGTTCTCCCAAAGTTTATGTGAATTCAGTTTGCTTCTCTAGTCAGATCTTCATCTATTAAATTGGTTTTCCTTTCATTTTCTCTAAAGAATCACGTTAACTCCTTAACAACACATTAGTTGCCTAAAATATTCATTTATACAAAAAATTACTAAAAAAACCCAATATATAAAATCTTTGGGGTACCTTAAGGATTCTGTCAGGACATGAATGAAAATAATAGTATTAGTAACTAGGTAAGTATAGTCAGTATCTACATGTCACTTTGTGGATTTGTTTTTGACAGACTTTTCATTCTAAACTTGACTTCTCTCTGTCCCCTGGACATGTGAATGCCCTTGAAATCCAGCCTGTATGTAGTCAATATATAAACTGATCTTAATACAAAGCCACGCATGATATACTTTGGAAGGAAAACATTCCCAGGAAAATATCACATAAATAAATAAAAAAGTATAGTCTTTTGTTTTCCAAATATCAGATTATATTATCAAACAACATAAACTCCTCATCTGCCTATGGCCCACTCCTGGTCTGCCTGGGAGGTAGGTTGCTGTGCAGGTTGGTAGGCAGCCTCTAAGATGACCACCAGAGATCCCTGTCTCCTAGAGTTCATCTCTTCTCCTTGAGTGTAGGCTGGACCCAGTGACTTGCTTCCCTTGAATAGAATATGGCAAAAGTGATGTCATGTCACTTCTGAGATTAGATTACAAAAGACAGTGGCGTCTGTCTTGGGCGCTCTTGCTTGCCTGCTCTGAGGGAAGCCAGTTGACCTGTTGTGGGCTGTTCTGTGGAGAGGCCTACATGGAAAGAAATTGACGTGTCTGGCCAACAGTCAGGAAGGGCCTGGAGGTCTGCTAGCAGCCATATGAGTGGACAAATTGTGGATTAAATAGAAAATCTTGCCTGGCTACCGTACTGTAATAATATGTTTTTGTTCTGGAAGTCATCACCAAATTTAAATTTTGATACATAGTTAAAGAATCAATTGCAAACTTATACACTGAAGCACAGTTGTGCAACCAACTTCTCTTTCTCCTCTCTCTTTGTCTTGTGGTTCTGTCTTGCACTCTGCACCTGCATGGTAAATGGTGGTTGCCCAGCATGTAGCTTTCTCCATTGACATTCTCTTCTGGATCATTGTGCAGTGCCCAGTTAGAAGCAAATGATGTCATTAGTGACAGCCTATTTCTCATTTGTTGCAAAATAGATTCATATAAAAATTTTCCGGAGAGAAAAACAACCATCTATGAGAGTTTAAAAATAAACTTAGCTCTAGTTTTTTGCAAAGTGCAAAGACAACTTTAATTACTCTTTGGTTGTCTTACTATGATTTTTTTCCTCTAAAGAAACTAGAATAAAACTTTACTACAAAAGATATATTGCTCGGTGTCAAAATATATTTTACACTTGTTGCTACTGTATAGCCTATAAGTAAGAGTGATAAAATTCACAGATAATTTATAAATATTAAAAAATATATTTTTATTTATTTCAGAGAGAGGAAGGAAGAGAGAAAGATAGAAACATCAATAATGAGAGAGAATCATTGATCAGCTGCCTCCAGTACCACCCCCTCCAACTACTGTTTGACATTCTGAAATCTAGAATGTTATCTTGACAAGACAGAGACTTGTAGGAAGAGGTTGTGTTGGGATGGAATCTGATGATTTATCAGGAAACTATATTTATTATTTTACCTTTTCTCTAAAAGTGCTTATCTCATCAATTCTATTGGCCAGATCTTGGGCATTGGTGTGGATTTGTTATAATTGCTAATATTTATTGAATGCCTACTGTGCACAGAAACAAGTCTGGGCAGTCATTTGCAGTGGCGTAGACCCAGTTATTTATCTTGTTGCTTTATATACTCATTTAATCCCATGACAACCTTGTGAGAGAGGTACTGTTATAATCCCCTTGTTATAGTTGGGGAAAATGGGGCCAAGTGAGGGTAGGAAACTCCCCAAGAAACCAGGGTCACACAGGTAGTTAGTAGTGGTAATTAGAACTCAGATACTCTGGCTTCAGACCTAAACACATAACTGGGTTGCTTTCTGCTGAAAAAAAGCAGGTCTGTGTTATGTTGGCATTTTCCTCTTTCATTAGCTAGCTTTATTTTAGTAAATCAATTTTGCTTTTAATCCTGTGAGCATCTGCGGCTTCTGGCTGAGTTACTAGGAGAAAAGGGAGGAAGCTGGCTGTCCCTCCCTGGAGGCAATGGTGCTGCTGATCAATAACCTTGGCCCCTTGATCAGGGCAGCAGCGCTGAAAACTCCCGGCCACCAGCAGGCTGGCGCTGACACCGCCTCCTACCCACAGAGCCCTGCTGGGATTCTGGTGTCACAGACTCTTCATCGCTTTCAGTGAGATGTATTGTTCCCCAACCATTTCATTTATAAAATAAGTAGTACTTTATTTTCTCTCCAGGAAAAGGCGAAAGTGTTTTACAAAATTATGGACGATAACGGATGCAAAAGCCCTGCGAAAGTGGACAGACGAGTTTGAAATGGAAGACATGGCAGATTTCTCTTTCTGATTAAAATGAAGTCTGTGTTTTGAACAAAAACTAGAGAATTAAAAACACCAACTGTACAAAACAGCCCTCCAGTGACAGCCCATCTCTGTGTGAGCGCAGAACAAGACCGTGGGACATTCCTGTGGGAAACGGCTTCGTGTAGAAAGTCTGTTTCAGGCTCCTGGCATCCTGTCATCCTGATTTAAAGTATAAACACTTTTGAATATTGAGACTTGTGTTATGTAATTAGAAAATTTCAGGGACGGTAAGCTTCACATAAAATTAAAACCTAAATAAAGCCTAAAGTTTTTAGAGAGTGATATAAAAATTTAATTTATATTTTTATTTGTTTTAGTTCAGATAACTTACAACTGGGTGAAATGACTGGCAAAAATTTACCTTCTCATTTGAACTAAAATAATTTTATAAAGCCACCAGTTTATTCACTC
This sequence comes from Myotis lucifugus, assembly GCF_000147115.1. Classification (NCBI taxonomy): domain Eukaryota; kingdom Metazoa; phylum Chordata; class Mammalia; order Chiroptera; family Vespertilionidae; genus Myotis; species Myotis lucifugus. The sequence continues at coordinate 35,182,590 of NW_005871048.1, read as the reverse complement.
TGGGCATAAAAATTTTTGATAAGAAATAGACTTATCAAGCTTTTAGCAACTAGAACACAGAAGGAATAAAATCATATGAAATTTGAAGTTAAATATTGGCAGTTTTAAGCAATTTAAAGATTGTTGGATGAAATTATTTGTCATTTATTGAAGTAAACATGAATACTTGCTATGAATTATAATGTTTTGTTGAATTTTGGGGTTTTCAACTTTCTGGCAATTGTTACTTTTAAAGTTTAATTATGGAACCAAGATTGCTTCTTTACAAAATATATGGAACTGACCTTATTCTCAGTTTGGAGCTTTCTAATAACCAGTATACAAATGTACGATACGCTCTCTGTAGTGAGCCTTCCAGCTCAGTTGGTCGATAGCAGCTCTCCCGCCCTGCATGTTTAGTGCAACACATGCTCATCTGTGTCCCCGGGATTTTTTCAGCATTTACAATCTGGCTTCTCGTATCCATGTACGTTTTGTTTCTAAATATATGATCTTGCTCTCCATGAAGGCTCTCCATCCTATTTCCCACACATCTATTATTGCTGCTCAGTTAAATGTCTTCCACACATTTGATGGGCATATTTCTAATTCCTTTTTCAGATTATTTCCTGCAGGGGCCCTACCAGTGACCCCTGGACCTGGGAGTCAGTATAGCTACCCAGAAGGATGAAGGGGACTCACACTTGAGCCCTCCAATTTCCCAGCTTTTTGGTGTTAGAGTGTGATGTAGTTTGATTGATTCCATCATCCCTCCAGAAATTCTCAAAAATGTTTCAAAATACACTTAATTGGAATTTATGCTGTAAAATTTTAAAAAAGGACAATACTTGTTAAACAATGTATTAACTTTAAATGTTTTATATTCTTGCTAACAAGATATCAAAGGTACCCTTACTAGCAGGGCAGCAAGGAAAAAGGAGATGAAACCTGGAGTGTCATGGCCAGGCCTGAGGGAGCCATAGGGACCAGCAGTCGTTGCTAAGGTCCAAGTGGACATTTCAGGCCATATCTGGCCTGCCCAGGCCAGTGTTGACATTCAAGCAGGTGAGGGTTCCAGGTGCATTGTCTCCAGGCAGTGGCAGTATTTGGTGTCTGGCAGGGGACAGTGTGGGACATAATAAGGTAGATTCTCTAACATGATGCAGGATGTTAGCCAGCCAGCCAGTTTGCAGGAGGTCGGACCTGCTTCAAGTTTGGAAGAAGACCAGCACTGCTAACTGTACTTCAAGTGAGGCTCGTTTCCAGCCAGGTTCCTGAGTTGCTGAAGGGGAGGTTGTGGCACAGTCCTAGTCATGAAGACTGCACAGATGCCATGGAGACTGGCAGGAAAGATGCAACTGCTGGGGTACGTACTCCAGACACCAAACTGGGGCTCCAGTTCTAAAGTTAGATATGGCATCTTCAAGATACTAATTTATTTCCTTTGGAGATAAACCCAGAAGTGGGATTGCTGGATCATATGGTAGTTCTGTTTTTAATTTTTTGAGGAACCTCCATACTGTTTTTCATAGAGGCTGTACCAATTTGCATTCACACCAACCCTTTTCGCCACACCCTTGCCAACACATGTTATCACTTGTGTTTTCGATAATAGCCATCCTAACAGGTGTGAGGTGATATCTCATTGTGGGTTTAATTTGCATTTGATTATAGTCAATTTTAGAATATTTTCATCACCCTGAAAAAGACACCTGTACTCATTAGCAGTCACTCTCTATTCCTCCCCAAAGTCCCTAGTCTTAGACAGCCACTAATCTGCTTTCTATAGATTTGTCTATATTGAACACTTCGTCTGAATGGAATCATACAATATGTGGTCTTTGTATCTGGCTTCTTTCATTTAGCAAACTCTTTCCAAGATTCGTCATGTTGTAGCATGTGACAGGACTTCATCATTTTTTATTACTGAAAATGATTCCATTTTATATATACACCACATTTTATTTTATTTATCCATTTGTCAGCTTATGCACATTTGGGTTGTTTGTGGGTTTGGCCTGTTATGGATAATTCTGCTGTACAGGTTTTTATGAGGCAAGGCCCAGGATTTTTTAAAGCTTCCCCAAGTAATTCTAATGGACAGACAGGTTTGTGAACCACTAGTCTCAATGATTACATGACAACAGTGTTTGCCATTGGATTGACAACCACTTGGTCTGTCTCTCCTCTGCTTTACCTGTCACTTAGGACAAAGCAGGGCATACTAGAGACCCCCCACCCAAATAATATTAGTTAAAAGAGAAAAGAAAAACCAAACCCTTTCAGATTAGAAATCCAATGAAAAGACTGGTCTTTTTATAATTAAGACACCATTTCACTAGGGATTCAGAATCCATACAGAAGTCTACCTTATCTTAAAACAATAAAAAATAAAAATTTCTTCTGATAGTTTGTGTAGGTTTGTGTAGGTTATGGTTGTTGATGGTCATGGAGCTAGTAAAACAGTGTCCCCTGCATGAATCCCAGAGTGAAGAATAGATTGAATCCAATATTGTCTCCAAATTAGTGTTGACCTTTCCTGAGTTTCAAGATCAATATTAATTATAAAGTGCTATGTAATGTTCCACACCAGGGATATAGGTGGAGAGAGAAATGAACTTGAGTTACTATCACCTGTGGTTTCTAACTTAACTTTATAATTATGGTCATTTCCTCTTTGCAACACTATAGTTAGTATACAGGTGTCCTCTCTACTCACAGTTTTGCTTTCCATAGTTTTAGTGTAAAAATATTAAATGGAATATTCCAGAAGTAAATAATTTATAAGTTTAAGTCGTGTGCCCTTCTGAGTAGCATAATGAAATCTGTTGCTGTCCTGTTTCATCCTGCCCGAGATGTGAATCATTCCTTTGTCCGGTGCATTCATGCTGTATATGCTACCCACCCATCAGTCACGTAGCACCCGTCTTGGTTATCAGATAGGCTGTTGAGGTACTGCCGTGCTTGTGTCTTTCTTTTGGCTCTAAGGACATTCATCTAATTATGACGTGCCTGACACTGCGTATGATGTCATATGATGTGCGTACAACGAAAGGCTCTGCGGTTCAGTATAAAGAGCACTTGATAGAGAGCCAGCAGACCACTTCTGGTGCTGGCGCTGACATTTAGTATCTTTGAAGAAGTCATATAAAACATTTCTGGTACTCTATATTTTCCTCTGTAAAGTTTTAATCAGAATAGTAGTAAAAGCCTTGCTTATTTCATAGAATTGTTCTGAGAGTCACTAAAAAAATGAATGGGAAAGAGCTTCATAAACTATAAACTGCTATGGGTATAAAATAATTTGTTAAAAAATGATGGATTGTCATTTGGACCTAACTGATAGACATGACTTGACTAAATAGACCAGGTAAGAAATCACACAATGTTGGATTTCTAGTTTTCTAGCTAGACAACCAAGAAAACAGGTTTTTGGCCTCAGGAGAGCGTGGGAGAAATCATGGAAAGAGGGAGCTTGAGGAAAAGATCCTTAGAAAGCTGTGTATAGAGTCCTACCTCAACTCCAAGCTGCTCATGCATGCAACTGACTCAGGACAACATGCTAAAGGCTTTGAGAATTGGCTACAAAGTGGACTGCCACCAGGTCTGAGATTGACCACCTGAGTGATGCACAAGTGAGATAGATCCAAGAGCATTGCAAAGGCTTTGAAAATTCAAGTGATAAAACCATAGCCCACTGATGGCAGATCAGAATGTATGGCCTGTACCAACCAGGTTGATCAGCAGCTAAAACTACAGAATAAACACTGACCAAACCCCAGTGAATTATAATATGTAAAACAGGAATAGTAAAAAAATTTCTCAATATACAAAGAATCAGGAAAATCTCAACAACTTGCAAGAAAAACCAACCTCAAGATGGCTCAAATGTTACACTTATCCAACAATGACTTTATTAATCCTCACCTGAGGATATATTTCCATTGATTTCTAGAGAGAGTGGAAAGGAGGGGGAGGGACAGAGAAACATCAATGTGAGAGAGACATCAATTGGTTGCCTCCCACATGCGTCCCAACTGAGTGAGGTACATGCCCTTGACCAAAATTGAATCCTGGACCCTTCAGTCTGTGGGCTGAGGCTCTATCTACTGAGCCAAATCGGCTAGGGCCCGACAATGACTTTAAATGATTTAAGAGGGAACAATGTTCCCCTGGCCAGTATGGCTAACTTGGTTGGGCATTGTCCTGTGCACCAAAAGGTTGCTGGTTCGATTTCCAGTCAGGGCATATGTCTGGATTGCAGGCTCAACTCCTGGTAGCGGGTGTGCAGGAGGCAGCCAATGCTCTTACATTGATGTTTCTCTCTCCCTCTTTCTAAAAAAATCAATAACATAAAAAAAAAGAGAGAGTGAAATGAATGGAAAGGTAGAACTTATCTGTAAAAAACATATATAAGCTATAAGAAAGAACCATGGAGGTATTGTGGAATGGGGAATTATTTAATGGATATAGTTTCATTTTTGCAAGATGAAAAGAGTTCTGAAGATTGGTTGCACTCAATATGAAGGTATTTAACACTACTGAACTGTACACTTAAAAATGATTATAATGGTAAATTTTGTGTATTTTATCACATTTTTTAAAAAAGGAATGAAGTAAATTGATATGTACTTATCTGGGAATATATCCATAATGCATTTCTAAGTAAAAATAAAGCATGTTTTAGAGTGTGGGGGGGAAACAAATTTATATGTAAGAACTGAAAACTGCAATAATTGCAATAAAAAAATTCACTAGATGGGCACAATTACAGAATGGAGATGACAGAGGAAAGAGTCATTGAACTTTAAGATCAATATCAAAATCAATATATATTACCCACTCGAATAACAGAGAAGAACAACTGAAAAAAGTTATCAGAGCCTCATGTACCTGTGGAACAATTTCAAAGGAATAAAATGCATGTCTTTGGAGCCCCAGAAAAAGAGGAGACATTGGTACAGCTAACTATTGAAAGAAATAAAGGATGAATTGGCAAAGGCATGGCTGTAATGATTCAAGAAGCTTAGTAGATCCCAAACAAGATAAACTAAAATAAGCAAACAAGCAAAAAGCTGTCCAGATGCATTATAACCAAACAGCTGAAAATTAAAAATTTTTGAGAGAAAAATGTTGCATTACATATAAAGGCAAAATGATTCCAATGATTATGAATTTCTTATCATAGAGGCCATAAAGCAGTTGAACAAAGAAATATCAACCTGGAATTCTATATTCTGTTAAATATCTTTCAGGTGAAGGGAAAATAAGAGAATTTGTTGCCAATGCACATGCTTAAAAAAAAAGAAAAAGAAGCTAAAAAACAAGTTGTTCAGATAGAAGGGAAATGACACCAGAGGGACACCTGAAACTTCAGAAATGAAGAAAGAGCAAAAGAAATAACAAATATATGGGTAAATGCCATACTTTTTACTCCTCTTGAGTTTTTTAAAATATGTATAATAATTGCAAGCAAACAGAATGGCAGGATTTATAGTGTAAACAGATGTGATACATCTGATATCTACAACATAAAGAGTGGAATATAAAGGGACTTACATGGTTGAAAGCTTCCTGAATTTTTTGGAGTGGTAAAATATTAATAAGTAGACTATAAAAGTTAAGTATGTATATTTTAATCAGAGCAATCATAAAATATTATACAAACTATGCTTTTAAAATCTAAGGGATAAATTAAAATAGAAAATGAAGAGATATTTAAATAATTGAAAAGAAACCAGAAAAGGAGCAACAGGAATGAAGAAAAGGAGGGGACAAACTGAAAACAAAAAATAAGATGATGGAGCCAACCATGTATGTTCAATGTAAATGTTCTAGAAACAACACTTAAAAGAGTTTGTCACTTTGGTTAAAGACATGTCATAATTATATACTCTTTCTAAGAAGTTCACTTTAAATAATATGAATAAGTAGAAAGATAGAAAAAAATGTATCATGCAAAAACTATATTAATCAGACAAAAGTAAACCAGAACATGGAAAATTAACAAATATAAAGAATTAAATTACATATAATAAAATGGTCAATTCACAGAAGACATAAAAATCCTGAATATGTATGCAGCTAACAACAGAACTTAACAATATATAAAGCAAGAACTGATAGAACTGAAAGAAATAAAATAGATCAATTCACAATTATAGATAAACACTTCAACACTCCTGTTAGTAATCAATAGAATAAGTAGACAGAAAACCAACAAGAATATAGAAGTCCTGAATGACACTCAATCTACCTGATCTGATTTTATAGAATACTAGAGGTCCGGTGCACGGAATTTGTGCACAGGGCGGGAATGTGTGTCCCTCAGCCCAGCCTGCACCCTCTCCAATCTGGAACCCCTCAAGGTCTGGTCCTCCCCAACTGCCCTCCCCTGCAGGCCTTGTTCCCCTAACTGCCCTCCCCTGTCGGCTCGGTCACCTCTAACTGCCCTCCCCTGTAGGCCTGGTCCCCCCTAACTGCCCTCCCCTGCTGGTCTGATCGCCCCCAACTGCCCTCCCCTGCCAGCCAGCTTGTGTCCACATGGGGGCGGCCATCTTGTGTGTTGGAGTGGTGGTCAATTTGCATATTTCTCTTTTATTAGATAGGATTCCACTCCAAAATAGTAGAATATATGTTTTGTTCAAGTGCATGTGTAATATTGACCATGAAAGGCCATAAAACAAACCTTAACAAATTTAAAAGAATTAAAATAATACAAAATATGTTCTTTCACTAAAGTGGAATTGAACTAAAAATCAGTAACAAAAATGTCAGGAAATATCCATAAATATCAAAGTTAATAGACTTAAAAATGAAGATAATTCTGACACATGCTACAACATGGATGAATCCTGAAGACATTTTACTAAGTGAAATAAGCTGCATAAAAGAAGACACATATTGTATGATTCCACTTAAATGAAGCGCCTAGAGCAGTCAAATTCATAGTAGAATGGTGGTTCAGAGATTGGAGTAATGGGGAGTTATTGTTTAATAGGTACAGAGCTTCTGTTTGGGATGGAAAAAGTTCTAGAGATGGATAGTGGTGATGGTTGCACAACAATATGAATGTACCAATGCTACTGAACTATATACACTTACAAATGGTTAAAATGGCAAATTTTATGTATATATATATTTTTATGTATATTTTACACAATAAAAATTAATAGATCAGATAATGTTGCTTTACACAGGTCTTGATTTAGAAATACTGGGAAAATGTCTTATGTGTGTCCTATTTAAGTTCACCTTGAGTTCTCTAAAGAACAAAGAGTAAAAAATAGTCATTTATGATTTCTGCATAATATGTTGCCATAGAACTCAATCACAAAATAAAATAAACCCTAAGTGCAAAAAGCTTGATTTAAATGCTTCTGCCAAGCCCTGGGCAACACGAAAAGCAGTATTTCCTCCCATCATTAATTACAGAAAAATCACAGATAGTTACATAATTACATGATTCTTCTCCTGAAGATACAAAAGCCAAATGTGAAGGAAAGAATGCTCTGGGCTCCGTTGCTTTGCAAGGACTTGATCAGGCTGTGTCCTGGGAGGACTACAGTAGAGATTTAGAAGGTATGGAATTTGTTCCCAGGATAAATGAGCTTCTCAGTAATAAAATGTTATGCTTTTTTCCAAGTAAGCCATATCTGAACTGGGAAAGAATAGGCTCTTGTGGTTGTTTCAGAAATATCCCTTGAGCCAGCCCAATTCTAGATAAGAAGGAGAACCTGAAATGTTAGGAGGACAGTTAAAAATCCTCTCTGCACTTGGGAGGACTTAGAGCTGAGGAGGGAAAAGGGGAGGTTGAACTCAGTAAATGGAATTTTTATGGCTGTTTTATATTGTTCTTGATATCGTTTTGTTGTTTATTGTAAAAATTTTAATATACGAAGAAAACAAATGCTATTGTATGTTTACTTGGTTCTTCAGGTGGCTTATCATCATAGGGTAAATGGTAAGGTGTGGCTATTATGCCCTTAATGGCAATAGAAAAATTCAACAAAAGCTTAATGCTGAGTCACAACTGTACGTGACCATAGTGAAATGAATAATGGCTAAATGACACATTCCATCTTTTTGGTAGGTTGAATTATCATTTAAAATATTTGTTGCCCCTCCTCGAGCTCACCTTCCTACAGGAGGATTTCCCTGGCCATTGAACTCATATGCAGCCAAATGATCTGCTTTAGGCAATAAATTGTGAGCTGAATGACATGTGTCACATGTGAGCAGACACATGGAGAACCAGCATTTGTTTGACCATGTCTTTTATTCCTGTTACAAGACCAGCAGCATCCCATAGCTGCTTTATGAGCCTGGGTCTGTGAGTAGACCCAAGTTGGAGCAGACCCATGATAAACATGTAACACGAGCAGGAAATAAACTCCTGTTTACTTGGGGCTGTTTGTTCCTGCAGCATTACTTAGCCTCGTCTTACTGTTGCATGTTTCCATCCACATAACAACATTAACATTCATGTCATCTGTATAACATTTTGCTTAGGCGTTTTAACCTATTTACCCTTCCCCAAAGGCCAGATTTACATAATTTCCTCTGACTTCCTTGATAACAGAATCCCAACTTCATTCTAGCTGTAATGTGCTCAACCCCAACAATGTGCCCAACTAATAGTTTTGTTAGTCTACCCGTGGTCGGCAAACTGCGGCTCACGAGCCACATGCGGCTTTTTGGCCCCTTGAGTGTGGCTCTTCCACAAAATACCACGTGCGGGCGCACATACAGTGCGATGGAAACTTTTTGGCCCATGTGCAGAAGTCGGTTTTTGGCCTGGGCGAGTCTATTTTGAAGAAGTACTGTTGATATTTGGCTCTGTTGACTAATGAGTTTGCCAACCACTGGTCTAAGCCAATCATAGCAACTCCATTACTCATCGAGAGGAATTGATCTAAGGATGAATATGTAACTCAGTTTGGAACCAGGAGATTTAAAGGGAATCTGCTGGCGAATTCAGGGGAAATTTTTCCTTTCTGGAAAGAGCAACATGCAAAGAGAAAGTTGTTTTTGTCCACTTTCTTCCACTTTTAGCTTTTGAAAGCTGTAAAGTAACAATGTGATACTTGGAAGTGTGACGGTGAGGATTCACACCAATGTGCTTAGAGCAGTGGAATCCCAGATAAAAAGAGCTGGGGTTCTTGATGACATAATGGAACCACCGAATAAACCTTCAGAGTGCCTACCTGGGCTTCTTAGTGAACTACTAATGTCCTTATAGTTTAAGCCATAAGTCTGATTTATCTATTGCCTGCTGCTAAAAGCATCCTAACGGATACATGTGTGGACAGAGCATTGCTCACTTGGCCTGTTTCACCAGGGGTTCACCTTTATGATTGCCCTGGATAGGCCTTGGGTTTTTTTAAGCTACAGTGGAGGTTTTACTTAATTTGGCTCCCAAGTGCAGCTCTAACCTTAATGAAGTTCCTCTTTGGTGTATGCACCGAAAGCAGCTCTCCCTGTGGCCATCTGGTTTAGGGTCCTGTTTCTCTAGGTAGTACCAGAAGCTACCTGGGCCTAGTGTTTCCCCGCAATGGGGAGATACTTTTTTTAACCACCAAACCTGATTATGAGATTTTTCCAACAAAAGATAGTCAAGCCAGAAGAGCTACCAGTGCCATTGTCTTGAGCACTCACTGTTATATTGTATTCTAACTCTGCAATATTGCTGGAGGCAAAAATGACTAAACTGAAACTGTCCTGCTTCAGGAACATCATGAGAAGCCAGAGTTCTTTGGAGAAGACAACAGTGCTGAGGAAAACAAGGCAGCAGGACAAGAGGAAGACCACACATGACATAAGAAGCCACAGGCATGAGTCTACAGGAGCTGAGGCTCATTCACAGGGTCACCAGGAGTCAGAGCTGGTTCAGTAGCACCTGGCACACGGCTGCCACATAAATGAGTGCATGGGACCTCGTGGCTTAGCCTCAAGGAGTATTCTGAGTGTCACTCGGAGGCAAGGATTCTCCTCCACTCCGTCACTGTCATGGGCAGCAGCAACCACCACAGGGTAAATCGTGGATTTAGGCAAGAAGGTATCTAAATGCTCAGCGTAAGTTTGGTCGTTTCATAATTTCTTTGAACAGCCTCCATTTGGGCATTCTGTTATCCATTATTTCCAGATGTCCCTTGTTTTTATTTTACTTTTCTATTTCACACACCATGTTTTGCTATTTTTAATCTTTTTCTTATGTCTATGTTTGTGTATCCTAGAAAAGGTCTCAGAAATATGATCATTCTTTAATTTTTCTAAGTATCTTTTTTGTTGTTGTCATAGCAGACTGTGACTTCTGGACATTATGTAGGAATGTTACTTTAATTTCAGGCTTCTGAAACATAAATATCTCAACTCTTTTAATACTACTTTCTTTTTTATCTCCATTTTACATATGTTTCACTTTTGCTAAAAAATGTTGCTTTGATACGGGGTCTTCCTTTTTATTGTCTGTGCTACCATGTACTTATTTTCACCTTGTAAATAAGAGAGAAATCTACAAAACTTGTACAATTATTTAAACCAATCCTAGTAGCTATTTTGAAAAATTCCACTAAGAATAGTTAAATTGCTGTTAAGTTACTATAGTTTTTTCTTGAATGGTCCAAATTTATAGTAATCAAAACGAATTTGTATTTTTAATTTGTATTATCTAATTATAATTTGCCTAGTATAAATTGGATAGTAATTGACTGTATTTGCAGTTTTTCTCCACTTTTTATATCCTCTATTTTATAGTTCGACTGCCTGTAGGCCAAATTTTGTTGCTACTCGGCACCACTGAGTTCTTTGCATTCTTTCTTAGATTTATGCCTTGAATCAGAAAAGTTTTACTAAAAAAATATGTTTCTGCATATTGTTCCATAAAATTTCTTTGGATGTACTAACACGCTGAGCTCTTAAGGAGTTTTATGGTTATTTCACCTTGTTGACTTTCTGTGATTTTTTGTTGTTGGAGCATTTCCATTCTTCCATCAGCTCACAAAAACCTTGAAGCATCTGTGCTTGGGAGAAGGTGGTCACGTGGAAATGAAAAGCACATTTAACTGCTTTGTTGCTGCATATTGTATGACAAAAATCATAGGCCCTTGATGTTCCAGACAGCCAATGGTGGACAGTCAGCTTGGTTTCTAACAGTCTGTGTACCAGCTGATTACCTGAAATGTATTTCCCCATGGAAACAAGGTTAAGGAGGGGCACTTAGGTTTCTAGGTTAATAAATAAAACCTGTTTCACCCAGGAAACAACTAAAATTCTGTACATTGCAATGGTTAAGAGCAGACTATTGCTATTCTTAAGCAGCCAGAAAAGCAGTGCAATTGAATAAGGAAAAGGCTTTAAAAAAAAACATTTGTTGAACGCTGATTGTCAAGGAAAAACAATTTTAACTAGATGAAGGTGTAGAGAACTACTCATGATAATTCCAACAGTGGAAGGACAAATGGCATGGATTTCTTTATTATATGTTTCCCTTTATAATAAACAGCTGGCATAGTTTCAAAATATTCTTCAATAAGCATTATTTTTTAAATTTATACTTATTGATCTGAGCGAAGTGAGACATCAATTTGTTGTTCCACTTATTTATGCATTTATTGGTTGATTCTTGTATGTGCCCTGACTGGGATCAAACCCACAATCTTGGAGTAGCGGGATAACGCCCCAACTAACCAATTGAGCTACCCGGTCAGAGACAATGAGCATTGCTTTTTAATTATTAGGTCAAAGATGCTGATAATTAAATAAGAAAGGTTTAAGAAGTGAAAAACATTATGGCGTTCTTCTTGCCTGAGACAGTTGTATCACAGCCATTTTTGATTTAATGGAGCGGTCATGGCTTTAGTTTCCTTTGGTCCTTTCATTAGTGGAACAGAAGACTACTGATTGTCACCAGGTGACAGGTGCTGCTCTAGGCTCAGAGAATACAGCAGCAAACACGGGAGAAAAAGGTCTGGTTGGCTTATAGAGAGAATGAAGAACCTCTGTGGGAGGGGTTTTCTATGGAAATGGGGTAGGGAAGAAAAAGGTGAAGGAGGAATGGAATGACTGAGAATGAGTAAATCACCTGGGAATAGAAGAGGACAAAGGGGAGAAGGTAACCCCAGAATGTTGGACTCAGGGGAGATTAGGGAGGAGAGAACTTGGGTAAAACAGTGATGTGCTTAAGCCAAGGGTTGAACAACTTGTGTGACCTAGGGGGAGAAGAGTGAGAAGGGGCAGGGAGCCAATTTCAGCATAAGTAAGGGGGGGGGGCGTTTTGCAGAATAGTCTTTAGAAACTATAGGAAGTGAAGCAAGGGGAAAGAATGGGCAGGCTGATTTGGCAGAGATTTTGCTCATAAATTCTATCATTTCAAAGAGTAAATCATAAGGAATAATGTGAGAAATGTCCAGAAGTTTCAATTTAGATCTATTTTTTTCACAGTAAAATGCTATTTTATATTTGTGATAATGTGATAATGTGTGATTACAAATTGTCAAGTATATTTGGAGGGACAGAGTTGGAGAGAGCTAGTTAAGTAACGGGGGCCCAGGAACAGTAAATAAAAAAGAAGTGGCTCTCCATGCAGGGTGGGTGGAACCAGCTTACAAACTGACCACTTGATCACCCCACTTGCAGCTTCCTATGATTGCATTGATTTTTATTGATATATATTCATGTTCACTTTCTGGAGTTCCTGACATTAAAAAAAAAAATTAAAGTAATTCAGATTCATCCCATTCCTACACCAGTGGAAAGATGGCCCCACCACATGTAGTTCCCTCATGTGGTTAAGAGCATAGGCTCTGGGGTCAGAACATCTGGATTTGCGTCCTGACTCAAAGGACAGTCATTTCTGTGTTGTGTGGTTTTGTGCAAGTTACTTAATTTCTCTGGGCCTTAATTCTTCATGTGTAAAATGGCTTAATAATAGCACCTAGATCATTGGGTTACTCTGGAAATTGAATGGGTAATGTATATGAAGCTCTTAGAAAAATGTCTGGCCTCAAGTAGTGTTAGTTGTAAGAAGCAAAATAAAACTTCTAAAAATTCCCACACCAATTACTTATATTAACAAAAGCAAGAGCGAAAGTTGCTGCATGCATATTAATCTGCATTCAGAAACTTTCTAGTAAGTGCTTTCAATCAAAATGATTAGAAGCTGGCTCCGCAACTGGGGCTCAGGCCAACCCCAGCACCAACTGTCAGAGGAGCTCACGTCTGTCACACCTGGTTCACTTCAGGCCCTTGACTGGCACACAGGTGTTGCCTGTACTGTGCTATAGCAATATCAGGAGTACAAACATAAGTGCTCTTGGCCTTCCTACTCAAAGATGGTGAAGATTTTTATCTGTGTGTTGATGTAGCTGAATTTCTTTTAAGTAGGTCCACAGAGGGGAAAAAAAACCACTCAGAACTTTCTCTTTCTTTGGATGCCTTCCTTCTTGCACAGTTTATGTGGAACAAAAAACTGTCTCTCCAGCCAGATATGGCTCCACACAAGCCATATGTAACTGAGTTCATTCTTGGGGAATTTCCTACCTGGGCTTCAACCCCAATCAGAGCCCTGTTGCCAAACATGCCCTGTAACCACCCTCATCCTCAGCTTTGTCTTAAGGAAAATCTCTATTTGAACTTATGTAAACAGGTAAATGTTAGAGGCCAAACATACAGCTCCCTACCTCTGACAAGCGTGCCTGTCCCTTGCTCTTCTCCTATGAAAGGCCTCCCTTGCTTTCTCTCTGTCTGTATAGCTAAAATATGCCACCGATTCCAAAGGGATTTGGAGGATCACCAATAATGAAGTGGACACCAAATGAAATCTTTCTCATCATAGTTGGAGTGCCCGTTTCTGAGCAGGCTTTGTGTTCACCAAGGCCACTGGCACCAAAAAGCAATTACAGAAGTTCTGCGATTGGATGCTTGCCCACTCCCCTAAACAGAGTCATTTTTCCATTTTAAAAAATCACAAACACTTTTTGAACCCTCGTGCACTGTTGGGGGAATGCAGATTGGTGCAGCCACTATGGAAAAGAGAATGGAGCAGCCTCAAAAAAATGGAACTCCCTTATGACCCAGTGATTCCACTTCTGGGTATTTATAAAAAAACAACAACACAAAAAAACACACAAAAAAAAAACCACCAAAAAACCCACCAAAAAACCCAAAACACTAATTCAAAAGAATATATGCACCCCTATGTTCATTGCAGCATTATTTACAATAGTCAAAATCTGAAAGCAATCCAAGTGCTCATCAATAGATGAGTGGATAAAAAAGTTGTTGTACATTACTTGGCTGTAAAAAAAAAAAAAAGAAATCTTACCGTTTGTGAAGGCATGGATGGACCCTAGGAGATATTATGCTCAGTGAAATAAGTCAGAGAAAAACAAATACCCTATGATTTCATTTATATGTGGAATCTACAGAACAATATAAACAAACAAACGAAATTAAAACAGACACATAGATGCAGAGACTGGACTGATGATTGCCAGAAGGGAGGGGGTCGGGAGACTGGGTGAAAAAGCTGAAGGGATTAAGAAGTACAAACTGGTAGTTACTGAATAGTTACAGGGATGTAATGTACAGCATAGGGAATATAGTCAATAATATTGTAATAATTATGTATGGTGCCAGGTGGGTACTGGAAATATCAGATGGGAACACTTTATAAAGTATATGATTGTCTAATCACTATGCTGTACACCTGAAACTAATACAAAATAATAGTGAATGTAAATTGTAATTGAAAATATATAAATTAAAACTAAAAAAGAAAGCCCTTTATTAATCAGTTATTACTAATTAGAAGAGGATTACTAGTGATTTTTGTTCTGCTCATTATATTTGTGGTACTATATTTGTTTGCTTTTATAGTGAATATGTATTTTTTTTGGTAGTTTTTAAACATTGTGGTAAAGTATACTCAACATCTACTCTTCTAATTAGAAAAATAAGTTGTTTCCATTGTAGAATAATTGAAACCTGTATCAATAAAAGAATATTTGCTGTGATTTGCATTAAGACAAGTTCAAGAGAGGCATAATGGAGTAAACCTATACAAACTATTGATGATATGATTTGCTTGCTGTATTGTTTAAAAATGGGTATGACATAGTATTCTGAGTGCCTGCTAATTGGCCATGTGCCTTCTATCAATTCCTACTTGTGTTATCCTGGGCTAGTCACCCACCCTCTATGGGTGTCACCCCCCTCATCTGTAAAATGAAACAATCCTTACTTTGTTATGAGGTTTAATTCACTCAGTAGGGTGCCTGACTTATAGACGACACTGAAAAATGGAGCGTTTTCCTTCTGACTGGGAAAGACCGGACCTTTGTTCATTTACTTACATAGCCGAATACAGAATTTCATCCAACATTTTGGATTCTGGACACTACTTCCCATATCTAATGTTTCCTAATGGCCATCAGGTTTCCTGACAATACCTTTTTTTTCCCTGTGGTTCTTGACATCTGTATTGTAAAGGAGAGGAGTTGATGAACTTTGATAATGTTAGAGCTGTCCATTCAGTGAAGATTTACAGTGACACATCTAGGTTGTGCAATGGCCCGGTGTGCAGAGAGGAAATATCACGTTCCCAAACGGCAGCTTGTCTGTCACAGGGCTGCCCAGTGCCTGGATTTTCCCCACTCCTGAATGAGGCTGGAAGGTCTGAGCATCACTGGACCCAGAGCCAGAGCAAAGGAAAAACAAAGAGAAAACCCCACCCTTCAAGAAACTTAGTCAAAATGGGCATCAAGGATCCGGTACATGAGAGCAATAGAGACTAGAGTTAAATACCAACACTAAAGACCCCAGTAGACAGCCTCTGAATGCAGCTGGTTGATAGAGACAGTGCTAGGGTGATCCAGAGAGGAGAGTGCTGTGGGCTGCAGGGATCTGCACAAGCTTCACAGAGAGAAGAAACTGGATGGATGACAGAATTCAGACAGACGGAGGACAGGGAGGCCTTGGGAGCAGGAGGGTCAGGGCATGTTTCAGTCTAGATGTCAGAGCTTTGTGAGAGGAAGCAGTGGGGCAGGAGGCCGTGGAGATGTTAGAAGCCCATGGCTCGTTTGTGTAAGTCACGAGACCTCAGTTTTCTCATTTTCCTGAGGTGATGGAGCACATGCTCCTCATACTCCTCGCAGTTTTGACCTTCTATGACCCTGAGCACTGACCTGAGGATAACAACTTGCTGGACAAAAAGGGGATCATTGGCTCGAGCAGCAGAGGATGAGTGGATCTAGGGAGGCTCTGTTAGGGCTTGTTGTCTCCGGTCCCTTCACCTTGCAAGGCAGGCATGATGCAGTGACTACCTGTGGGCTCCTCCCAGACAACCAGGGTTCGCTCTTAGCTCTTACTGTTCCTTAGCTGTGCCTCAGTTTTATCCGCTGACAAATGAGGATGACAATAACAGTGGCTTCCTCCCAGGGTTCTTGTGTGGAAGTGCTTAGAACAGTGCCTGGTGCATAGTGAGGACTTAATAAATGTTAACAATTTGTCTTATCTCTGCTTGACAACTGGGGACAACTGGTCTTAGCCAAAATGCCAAGAAATCAGCAGATTTCGATATTTTTATATTTATATATAAAACAGCACACACGTAGATATACTCTGAGTGAAAATTTGCTACACTTACCAACAGGAATAATTCTGTCATAAATAATGATCACAGCAGTAGATATCAGCAGTTATACACCCAAAGAGTCATATAAATAAACTCATTGACAGTTAACTTCACACAATGCATGCCAACAAAAGCAAATGAAAATGCATATGCTACACAGTGTAACAACTCTCAGGCTTGAGTCTTCTGAAGTTATTCCTCTACCAGCCTGGGCCTATGGGTTCCTTTTTAATCTCTCTGATTCACATTGCCTTGTTAATAGAAGCATCATGGAATTTATGAACTGGGTCAAGCCTTAGACATAGAGACCACAATTTTATAAAATGAATGTGCGTTCCAATCCCAATTTTCACATTGGATTCCAGCACTAAAGCAGAGCAGAACTATTATTTGAATGAAATATGAGTATTGAATTCTGCAGGAGAAAATGAAACATACTCCTGTGCCAACTTCTAGGCAATATTCCTGGGTCTAAAGTATAGCTGGGGCAATGCCAGATGGTCCTCCCAGGAAATTGAGCTTGTCCCCAGCATTGGCAATCTAGTGACGCTATCAAACAGGAAATGCTTTATTGTCTATTATAAAAGAACTAGAGGCCTGGTGCATGAATTCGTGCACGGGTGGGGTGTGGCTGGCCCGCCCTGATCGGGGTGATCAGGGCCAGGCCAGAGAGGGGGAGGGGCCGCAGGAGGTTGGCTGGCCAGCCCCACCCCCAATCAGGCCGGTTGGCCAGCTGCAGTGTATGTCATAGCTACCAGTTTTTCCAGTTGTTCAGTCACTTGGCTTTTATATATATAGATGAGGGTAGCAATGGTTAAAGATTGATCAAGGGAAGGAGGTTGTTAGATAATTGAGACTTCTGCTGATTTCTTGGCATTTTGGCTAAGACCAGCAATTGTGGTCTTAGAATAATAGGGTAGAATTATTATGTGAATAAAGTAATAATAGCTAACTAATGAATACATACTATGTCCCCAGCACTGTGCTCAAGATTTATATACATTAATCCTTGCAACAAACCTATGATGTCAGTGTCATTATCATCATCATCATCATCATCCCTACTTGCAGATTAGGATATCCATGGACATATTTGCAGTGGATTCTGAGGTGCCAGCTCATAGAGTTGCCCAAAGCCTTACTTTGGTAAGTGGCGGATTTGAACCATGATGTGTTTGACTTTAGAGCTGGAGATTGATTTCATGCCTAACACTATCATTCCACCCCAGCATTTACAGAAAACAGTGCTGCCTCAGGTGTGCTGTCTCTGGAGCTTTGGGAGGCTCTGTGGTGCTTTGCCTTCCTTGCTCAGGTGACATTTATCGGGGAGCTTCTCTATCTTGCATTTTGCTCCCCAGATATTTACTGAGGAGTCTCACCCAGGCTTGTCTTCCTCAGTTCAAATTACTTGTGCTCTGGCCTCTGCTGACAACAGGATTATGTCCATCGATCATTGGAAAAAACGGTTTCAGTGGTGACATTTCTCCTCTGCTGGAAGAGCAGTTTAATTTTCATGCTGCTGTGGATGGGCCACAGCTAGGCTTGGTAAAAATCAAAACTTAAAGTTAGCCAAACCCTAAAAATGCTAATAGTATTTGGTCAATTGAATTTCTATATAAATTCTGAGAGGTGCTAGGCAGGGTCAGATTGATAATAATGCTCGATGTAGGGCCTGGTGCCCATGGGAGAGGTGTGAACAGGTTCCTTCTGGCCACCTTTCCTCTCCCTTGAACTTTACCCAGCAAATCTCCTTCTTTCCCAGGTCTGAGGTCAGGCTCCTCATCTTCGTGTTCTGAGACTGTGATTCCTAGGGAACTCTTCAAAGTGCTATAGAATTAAAAACAAGAACGAAAAGATATTATTAACTATGCCTAACATGCCTGGTGCACTTCGTCTCCTGGGCTACGCATATTATCATTGCCCGTTCAAGGAAGCTCTATGATCCTGAGAAGTTGCCTATCTCCCTTGAATCACAGACAGCAAATAGCAGAGTTGGGATTTGAACTTTGAACTTTGAGCCTTGAGCATGAACTTTTTGCCAAAATCCATGTTTCTATATTACCAAACACTCCCTGCCCAGGCGAGGCCCTGTACAACGCCTTGCAGAAAAAATATAGCATAGATCAATCAGTTATGATCACTCTTCAAAGAGTCTACAATCTGATTAGTAAGATGAAATATTAAAAACACAAAAGTTACTGACACAAAAAAAGTTAAGTTGTACTTCAAAAAAGGTTGCTTGGAATACAAAATTGGTTGGCGAGTAGATTTTACTAACCCTAATTGTAGTAGAATTCAGAGGGGGCCTCTGGTTCAAGGTAGAAGGCCTCAGGGTGGAGGTAGGGCTTAGTGGGCCACGCAGAAAGACTGGGTTCCCCACAATTCCCGGGAGGAACCCTCCCAGGGAAAGCAGGGCCAACTCCAGGGTAAGGACAGGCAAGTACAGACCAGGACATAGGGGTGAGGCTGGGCTGGAAAGACTCTTGCAGGACAGATTCAGGGGCTGGATGTTATGCCTAACAGCATCACGCCACCCCCAGCATTCCTATAAATAGTGCTGCCTCCTCAGGTGTGCTAGCTCTGAGTGTCAGGAGGCTCCGAAGGTTCTGAGCATGAGATGGATGCATGCAAAATGATCCCCTTGCTTAACCACATAGGACGGCAACAGGACAGTTGGTGATATTTGTCATTATGTAGATGCCCAGCATCTATTTATAAGTAAAATTTTAAATTGAAATAAAACACACATGAGAAAAGTGTGCACTTCATAAGCAGATAGCACTTTAAATTTTTATAAAAGTGTGCACTTCATAAGCAGATAGCACTTTAAATTTTTATAAAGGAAAACAACTCTGTAACCAGCAAATACATCATGATTTAGAAAATGTCACCACCCTAGAAGGCTCTCCCTTACTCCCTCCAGTGAGTAATCTCCAGAGGTTATCCCTGTTCTGATTTCCATCACCACACATTAGTTTAGCCTGCACTTTAGTTTTGTATAAATGGAACCATATACCACACACTCTTTAGTGTTGGGCTATCTTTCTCAACATAATGTTTGGGAGATTTATCTAGACTCTTTCCTGCAGTGTATCTCATTCATTTCATTGCTGTGTGTTATCCCACTGCATCACTATATCTCAGTGCATGTAGCTGTTCTGATGTGGATGGGCACCTGGGTTGTGTCCAGCGTGGGGCGATCGTGAAGACTGCTGATACGAACATTCTGTGTGCAGCACGTTTTGCAGAGCCTTCCCCATGCAGGAGAGCCCAGGTTATGAGTTCCGCCTTCCCCAAGTGGAAATTAGACCTCAGCTGCCCACTTCCCCAGCTGTAGTGGCTTGTGACCTAGGCTTTGCCAATTAGATGGACCAGCCTATGACTTCAGTTTGAGGGGAAATCATGAGGAAGCAGCTGGTGAGAGTGATGAGTGAAGAGACTGAGCTTCCAGGGGCAGAGTGGCGCTGTAGATGATGCCTGTGATGCCAGCACCAGACCTGGCACTCTGCCGCCAAGCAGTCCCGGGAGTCCCCTGCTATTGTCCCCATGTCCCAAATTTCAAAGCCTGATTCTCTCACCAGACTTCTTTGAGCCCCTTTAATAAATTCTTATTCTGCTTAAAGAACCTAGGATGGGTTCTTTTATTCCTAAAGAGAAGGAAGTATTAGAACAAGACTAGATAAGCCTTATTTGACCACCATGGGAACAAGAGATATAATGACTCTTTTAGAAATGTGGACAAGTCCCATTTAATGCTTAAAAGCATGGACTCTAGAGCCAGTCTTTCTGGGTTCAAATTCTTTATGACTTGCAAGCTGTGTGACCTTGGGCAAGTTACTCAACCTCTCTGTGCCTTAGTTTCTTCATTGTAAGATAGTGAGAAAGCACAGGTTGTTGTAAGGATGAAATGGGTTAATTTATGGCACAGCATGGTCCAACACCTGGCTATGTGTGTTTGCTGTTTTCACTATAATTACTTATGACAGGCTCCTGGGCTCTTTCAGATAAAAACTGAGTCAGCAGGAAAGTGCCAGCAGGAGTAAGTGACTCATTTGAGCAGTATTATTTGCACAGTGGGAACCTCCAGTGTGTTTGGTTCAAAAGAATGGAGGAAGGGAACTGTAGTGGTCAAAGAGGGTGGGCAGCGATGGCCTTGACCGACTTGGGAGCCCCACTTCCAGGGTGCTGAGGGCTCCCTCTGCTCCTCACCGTTCCCTTCTCTTTATTTCTATTCCCTCCTCAAACACCAGAATCGGTTTTCTCTATGTGAAATCAAGTGTGTGTGTCCCTCCAGTCCCAGGGCCTTACATTACAATCTGGGGTCCCTACTTTTCTACCGAAGCCTGATTCTTTTCTGGTAATTTCTCAACCCACAGAGAGGAGACCTCCTTTGTGGGATGTAGAGGTTTGCACAGTAGATTTTCGCCTCTGAGGCAGGAGGCCTCTCATGTTGTAGGCTAGGTGGGGCTTGCAGTATGAAAAGCCCAACAAAACATCAGAGACCCCTTCCTGAGAGCCAGGGTGCTGCACCGCAGGGATTGGCACTGTCAGGGCAAGTCCTATCACGTGGCAAATCTGAGCCAGGGTCCAGGCCTGGGATTTGGGGCAGGAGTGCGTGCTTCCTTCTCGGAGTTCCTCCCTCAGAAGGGGTCCAACTGCGTTTAGAGTAGTGATTGAACGGTGAGTATAACCCTCTATGTGACCAGCACTGTCCCTACTTCAAACATTCTGCCCTGTTTTTCCTACTAGGAAACTTCAATTTCTTAGCCCAAATGCCCTGATTTCTATTTCTGTAAATATGGTCAGCACAGGTGTGTTATTAGTCTGAGAGAGCAGAAAAGAGGGAAGGTGGTCTCCCCTGAGCCTAATCCGGGGTGTGAGCTGCACCGAATTCCATGGAATAGAAAGGGTAGGACACATGCTTGGAGAAGCCCAGGGCTGGTCCCCACGGCCATCCACACCGGCAGGTCTGAGCTCTCTATGCCCAGATGCCCCTTCCACTACTGAGCCAAACATCCCTGAGGCCCTGAGAACAGTTGTGCTGAGTCCGGGGTGTCAAGGATGAGTGCAGCTGAGGTCTTGACCTGGGGGATTTACACTGAGGAAAGGATTGGACAAGCACACAAAAAACTGCAACATGCAGGAGAAAACAGAGAAGCACCATAAAGGCCTGGGCTACTTATGGTGCATCTTTTCCTCATGCACAAGAACCATGCAGTTTTCTCTGAGGCTGCCCTACACTGTTACTTGATTTTTGCTTAGCTCTCGCTGTACTAATATTTTTCCTCATGTGTCACTCCAACCTCATTACACTGCACATGACAGAAACCGCAACTGAGAATGCAGACTTCAGTGCTGGCTTCACCCAAAGGTGCAGCATATCATCGCCCCCTCCCCACTCATCCACCCTTTTTGAAACATGTCTTTCCGTTCTGTTTTCTGCAGCAACAACTTCACCCTACGGCTGGCTCTCCTCCGGTGACAGGATGATTGCTGATTGTCCAGAGGCCATTTGGTTCTCATCCACATCCAAGTAAAGAGACAGCTCTTCCCAGAGTAGCCATGCACACAGTAACATGCATGACAAAAGAATACTGAGCTCCTGACGCCAAATGCCTGCATTCAGGTCCCTTCCCAATTTTCTCCCAGGCTGTTGAGAGGGCATTTGCTTGACGTGTCTGCACTGAAGAGCCTGCTCCAGGAGTTCTCAAGAAGGCCCAGTTTCGGCCCCAAAGGGGAATCCACGTCTCCCAACTTCTGGGAGAAATAAAATTGGTATAGTTTTCAAATTGCTCCCAAAGTCTCCCTGACTCCTTTTCCACTTTTACTTCTAAGATTTCGTAACTTTTACAGCTCAGTCTACGCAAGAGCATGCAGCTTGTCCCCCCGCCCCACCATCTGCATCTGCACCCACGGCACCAGGAGAAGCTGAATCCAGCATGAAGACACGGAGCCCCAGGGAAATTTGCTCAGGGTCTTTGGTGCTCTACAGCAGGATAAAGGGATTCCTTGCCTGGGCAGCCAGATAGCCTCAGTGCATGACAATTTGGGCAGGCCATGACAGTGACAAGATATGGATTCAAGAGCATATATTCTGTTGTGTGACCTTCACAAAGTCACTCCCTCTTTCTTGGAACACTTTCTTTACTGAGCTTCTGGGACACCACACTCTCCAAACTCTCCCCTGTCTCCCTGCTGCTGCTTCACTTTCTCCTGCCAGCCTCCTTCTCCTCCTAACCTCTGAATAGTATTTTGCCTCAGGGCCCTCTCCTGGACCAGCTTCTCAGGTATGGTTTGAAGAACTCTGGATTAGGTTCTACACTTGTGGAATCAGCTCCTCCCACCCCTAATAGCTTTGGACAATTCAGATAAAATTTCCCCTCCCTCTCTCGTCTCCTCCCTCCAGCACCTCTTTCCTTCCTTTCCTCTCCTCCTCCCTTCCTCCCTTTTTTTTTTTTTTTTTTTTTGTTAAATTATCTGGATACTGTCTCCCTCTACAAGTAGTAATTAGGGTTGCCAGATATGGCAGTTAATTGCTAACATTTTTTCTCTTAACTTGCCTAGAATAAGACAGAGGATTTTCGCTGTTATCAGTGAGAAATGCTTTGTTGCCCTAAAAAAATCAACTTAAACTGACCCTCTTGGGAAAGAGTCCATGAAATACAAGAGGGGAAAACAATGACTCTACAGAAGAGCTTGTTCCCACCCCTTGGAACAGAGTCCCTTTTACCAACCTGTTTGATCAGCTGGGGGAAAAGCATCCTCATTTACATAACCTCCTGGCCCTTTGTGTTTCAAGGTGGCACAATTCCAGGGACGCAGTTTCTATATGAATGAAGGAGGCTGGAGGCCCACAAATGCCCATCAGACATTCACTGATACAGCTTCTGGAGATTGTTCAGGACTTCTCATTATTTTCATCTGTTACAATCGTGTGTGGAATGATCTAATATTTACAAATTTGTATGCTCTCTTCAACAATCCAATCACTGAGTATTAACTTAGAAAATAGCTGTGCATCATTTGGGTGCCTGCTGCATATAAATTCTCCTATTGGGTGCTGCAGGGGTTAGGGAGACAGCCTTGCCTTGGAGAAGCACCCGGTCTGGTGAGAAGCAGTGCCGAAACGTGAAATCCTATTCCTGACAGACCGAGCACACCAGGAGCAGTCTTTTCTCTATATCATCCATCACCTAAATACTGTGTTGAGGACATAACAGGTGATTAATAAAGAGTTCTTGCAGTGAATTTCCAGAATTAAACCCCACAGTGATTACCGGCCAAATTACAAAGGAAACAAGTTACCTTCTGTCACTGTTAGGGGTCATATCACAGCCATAACAACTTACATGGTAGGAAGTGATGATAGATAAGAAGTTGAGAAGCATAATTCTTGTGGTTCAAATCAAAAGGACATTTGAGTAGACAGGATGAATCAGCACTGAGATTAGCTTCAACACCATAGATATTGCTTATTGGGGAAAAGAATGCTTCACATCTGAAAAAACAAGTGATTAGAAGGTTTGAATACTCATTGCAAAATTGTTTTTGTATGAATTCACACCCTTAATGGTTTCCTCTCAAAACTGGAGCTCATCAACTAAGCAGGTGTCAACTCGCTTATGGTTCTCAGAGCTGGAATGTGACCACAGAGAAAGAAATAAAAGGTCTCCTGAGGCACTTGCCATCTCCTCTGCATCGAGAATCATCCACATTTACTTATTGTCTCTACTCTTGTATTTCCTCTAAAGTACAACCCAGCTGGGTGAAACCCAAATTAGCACAGCACTGTCTCTTATGCATTTAAAATATGTAAAGAGAAATAATCACTGTTCTCATGCTACTTTCAAATGGCAATTTCCCTATTATACTGTTTTTAATAGAAGGCCTATTAGGCTTTATTTTTTTTTTTAGGTAAAATGGAAAAAACACTCAACTGCTCAGTGAGGCAGAGTTAAAATATTCTGTAAACACAGCACTTACAAAACAGGCAGAACCCCTGGGCTACCAATTTGTGAACATACAACTAGTGGTACAAGACATGTGTATTGTCACAGATTCATGGCCCAAAAAAGGATTTTATTATTTTTTTTCACAATAAACACTTCATAGCCAACCATTTTTATAAGTGACTAAGGGGAATAAAAAAAAATGTATCTAGCAGAATCAAGTACTGGTGTTCCCTGGGGCTTTCAGAAGCTTCCTACCACAGCTGCTGGGCACATTATTTCCCTTTCACTTACATTTTATAGTAGAGGGTCTTGGTTTCCTGGATGTATCTGCAAGATTTGTTAATCAAATGAATTCCAGTCCTAGCAAGGGTGTCGAGCGTGAGCAAACGTAGGACAACGTGGCTTCTGGGGATAGATCCTGCCAGGGGCAGCCAGTCTCCCTTGTTTGGGTATTTTTTTATGGTTAAAAACTCCATGCTGAAATTTTAGCTTCCTTTACCTTAATCCTGAGAAATCCCTGTCATAGATAATTAGAGTTTAATATGAACTAGTGTAGCAAGGCCCATTGGATCAAAGCCTTTTCTGTGTCCCATAGGTTCAAAATGGCCCAACACACTTTGTTTACTAAACATAAGTCTTCATCTCCCTGTGAATTGTTTTCCCCACCTCTGAAGTTCCAAACCACAACCCTCACCCCTTCTCCATAGCTCAGAACAGCATAAAAACCGTAACTGACAGATTTTCCTGAGTCTCACATTTGTATGGAACCCCCATATGTAAATATGTAATAAATTTGGTTATTTTCTCCTGTTAATCTGTCTCATGTCTATTTAATTTTTAGACCAGTCAGAAGAACAGAGAAGGGTAAAAAGAAAATTATTTTTCCTCCCCTCTAGAGCCAACAGCATCTGATACCTTCCTGGGAACAGAGGGGTTGCACTCCATTCTTGTTTTAAGTATAATAGTGCAAGTATGCAGGGAAAAGTCAAGGTTGCCATTATGCAAAGCCACTTTGTGACTCCACCC